>NC_052352.1:14020469-14197907 GCF_009727055.1 Benincasa hispida | reverse complement strand
TTCTCATTTTGGGGCACCATGCTTTAGTTTTATTTGACTCTATCTCTTCACATTCGTTTATATCTGTTGTATTTGTGAGGCATGCCATGTTAGACTTAGAACCTTTGCCATTTGCATTGTCCATTTCCACTCCATCAGGAGAGATCATGTTAGCTACAGAAAAGATAAAAGCATGTCCGGTAGAGGTAGCCAATCGCACATTAGATGTAACCTTGATAATTTTAGATATGCGCGATTTTGATGTGATATTGGGCATGGATTGGTTAGTTGCTAATCATGCCAGCATAGATTGCTTCCGTAAGGAGGTCATCTTTAACCCTCCTACAGGAGCCAGTTTTAAGTTTAAAGGGATAGGGACCGTAGTCCTACCCAAAGTGATTTCCGCATTGATGGCCAGTAGACTATTCGACCAAGGAGCCTGGAGCTTTATGGCCAGTGTGGTGGACACTAGAGAGCTGAAGTCACCTTGACTTTGGAGCTAGTAGTGAGGGATTTTCCAGACGTTTTTCTAGAAGATCTTCCCGGACTGCCCCCGCAGCGGGAGATAGATTTTGCTAGTGAGTTGGAGCCAGGCACAACCCTATTTCGAAGGCTCCATACAGGATGGACCCGACAGAGTTGAAGGAATTGAAGGTCCAATTGTAGGATTTGTTGGAAAAGGGTTTCATACACCCTAGTGTGTCACCATGGGGTGCACCTATTTTGTTGTGAAAAAGAAGGATAGATCGTTACGTCTGTGCATTGATTATAGAGAGCTGAACAAGATGACCGTTAAGAACAAGTATCCCCTTCCCAGGATTGATGATTTGTTTGACCAATTACAGGGAGCTACGGTATTCTCTAAGATTGATCTCTGGTCAGGATACCATCAGTTGAGAATAAAAGACAGTGACATACCCAAGACAACTTTTCGTTCAAGGTATGGACATTATGAGTTCATAGTGATGTCGTTCGGTCTAACGAATGCACCAGCAGTGTTCATGGATTTGATGAATAGGGTGTTCAAGGAATTTCTCGACACCTTTGTAATTGTTTTTATTGATGACATCTTGGTTTATTCTAAGACAGAGGCCGAGCATGAAGAGCATTTGCAGAAAGTTTTGGAGACATTGAGGGCCAATAAGTTGTATGCTAAGTTTTCTAAATGTGAATTTTGGTTGAGGCAGGTGTCCTTTCTAGGGCATGTAGTATCGAAGGAAGGTGTCTCTGGGATCCTGCAAAGGTTGAGGCAGTTACGAGTTGGGCTCATCCAACCACAGTCAGTGAGGTGCGCAGTTTCTTGGTGTTACCAGGCTACTATAGACGATTTGTAAAGGACTTTTCTCACATAGCCGGCCTATTGATTCAGTTGACCCGGAAGGGAGTAGCATTTGTCTGGAATGAGGCTTGTGAAAACAGTTTCTAGGACCTCAAGCAGAGGTTGGTTTCAGCCCCAGTTCTTATAGTACCGGATGGATCAGGTGGTTTTGTCATTTACAGTGATGAGTCCAAGAAGGGGTTGGGATGCGTATTGATGCAGTAGGGCAGAGTAGTTGCTTACGCTTCACGACAACTAAAGAAACATGAACAGAATTATCCCACACACGACTTGGAATTAGCAGCAGTGGTTTTTGCTCTTAAGATCTGGAGACATTACTTATATGGAGAGAAGATATAGATCTTCACCAACCACAAGAGTTTAAAGTACTTTTTCACTCAAAAAGAGTTAAACATGAGGCAAAGAAGGTGGTTGGAGCTGGTAAAGGATTATGACTGTGAAATTTTGTACCACTCGGGAAAAGAAAATGTAGTGGCAGATGCTCTAAACAGAAAGGTGACTCATTCAGCATCCCTCAGAGTGCAGAGATTGCAGTGGCCATGGGAAAGGTCACGGCATAATTAGCACAGTTGTCGGTGCAACCGAGTTTAAGGCATAAGATTATTGATGCGCAACGAGACGACCCTTATCTGGAAGAGAGATTTCGTAGGGTGGAGTTAGGCCAGGATGGCGAATTCTCAGTTTTAGCAGAAGGTGACCTCCTTTACCAGGGGCGTTTGTGCGTGCTAGCAGTCAGTAATATTAAAGATGAGTTGTTGTCAGAGGCTCATAGTTCCTTATTTTCGATTCACCCCAGTAGCACCAAGATGTATCGGGACTTGAAATGTTACTACTGGTGGAATGATATGAAAAGAGAGGTTACGAAGTTCGTCAGTAAGTGCTTGGTGTGCCAATAGGTGAAAACCCCGAGGCAGAAACTAGCAGGCTTGTTACAGACATTGAGTGTACCAGAATGGAAGTGGGAGCATGTGTCTATGGACTTCATCGTGGGGTTGCCTCGGACAGTCAAAGGTTTCACTGTGATATGGGTTGTGGTAAACAGACTTACGAAGTTAGCACATTTCATACCTGGGAAGTCTACCTTTTTAGTGAATAAGTAGGCACAGATATACATGAAAGAGATGGTGAGATTGCATGGAGTGCCCGTGTCCATCGTGTTGGACAGAGACCCTCTTTTCACATCTAACTTCTAGAAAAGTCTCCAGGCAGCTTTGGGGACCCGGTTAGACTTCAGTACAGCTTTCCACCCTCAGACTGATGGGCAGACAGAGAGATTGAATCAGATATTGTAAAACATGTTGCGTGCCTGTGCCATAGAGTTTTCGGGAAGCTGGAATGCTCACTTGCACTTAATAGAGTTTGCTTATAATAACAGCTACCAGCCCACTATTGGGATGTCACCCTTTGAGGCCCTATATGAGAAGAGTTGCAGGTCCTCTATATGTTGAGATGAGATAGGAGCAAGGAAATTGTTAGGACTTGAATTGGACTTGAATTGGTATAGACCACGAATGAGGCAATACAGAAGATCAGGGCTCGTATGCAAACAACTCAGAGCAGACAGAAGAGCTATGCCGATGTAAGACGTAAGGACCTAGAATTTGAGACTGGTGTGAAAGTGTTCTTAAAAGTGGCACCCATGAAAGGTATTCTGAGGTTTGGCAGGAAGGGAAAGTTGAGTCCGAGATTCATTAGACCTTTCAAGGTCCTAGAACGAGTTGACCCGTAGCTTACTGTTTGGCATTGCCCCCAGCACTGTCTTCAGTTCATAATGTCTTCCATGTTTCGATGCTAAGGAAGTATGTGACAGACCCGTCCCATGTAGTTGACTATGAGCCCTTACAGTTGAATGACAACTTGAGCTACGAGGAGAACCCTATAGAGATCCTCGTCAGAGAGGTAAAAATATTACACCGTCAGGAAATTGCTTTTGTGTAAGTCCTGTGGTAGAATCACCAACTCAAGGAGGCTACCTGGGAGTGAGATGATGAGATGAACGCCTAGTACTCGGAGCTTTTTCAAGAATGAACTTTCGAGGATGAAAGTTCTTTGAGGAGAGAAAAATGTAACACCCCGCACATTTTTTAGTAATAATGTAATTTCAGTAACTTTATGAATTGGAATTTCAGTATTTGTTATTAGTTGGAGGGCATTTTTGGAATTTTAGACTTCAAGTGTAAGTGCAGAAATTTAATTGTTGGTGTGAAATTATTCAAATTGGAAATTAATGGCAGGAATTAATTTTCTTTTGAAACGAAAAGGAATTTAATAGTATAAAGTGGAATAAGGAAAGAAATTAAATGTAATTATACTTATTTCCCTTTATTATTTTATTATTATTATTATTTTATAAAAATCAAACCCCCCCTTTCCTCCTCACGCAATCTGACGCCCCCTCCCTCAAAATTTCTCTCATTCTTCAACCTCACCACACGTGCCCTAGACGACCTCCACCCCTTCATCGCGTGGCCACCGCCGTTGCTGCCCAGGCGATCACCGTTCATTGACCGTCGACCCAACATCGCCTCCCAAGCCCAAACTGGTCTCCGCCGCTGCTCACGGCTGCTCGCCGCCGATCTCACCAGCTAGTCCGCGTAGGTCCGCGCCACGCCTCCAGTAGCCACCCGACGCCGACCAGCCCTGTTAGTTGAGGCTGAGCCACTTGTCCAAGATCTTTGCCACTGCTCGTTGTCGTTTCTCCGTCCGACCAGCTGTCGGTTCGACCTTCACCTTCATTCCGTGGGGTTTTTGCCAGAACTTGGAATCTGGAGTAAGATCTAAAGTTGTTATTTTCTTGGATGGGTTTGGTCACTCTTTGGGTTTGGATTTAATTTAGTATAATGTTTATGTTGTGAAGCTTGGATTGAAGTTTCAAGGTGTCAGAACCCGCTATCCAATAAGATTATAGTTCGGCTCCAGGGAATTTTGGAGCGTGTTTGGTAAGTAATGTGAACTTGAAGCTCTTCGGAATGGGTTAATATGCTGGAAATTGGTTTTAAATTCCAAATTTTGGGTTATGAATAGATTGGTATCTCCGTGCTAAGCTTGGAACAGATTTTTGGATCATCACATAGTTTGGGTAAGTTGTTTTGTGGCATATGAGGTACTTTCGTATCTGGAATTTAATCCTAAACGTTGGACTTAATTCTGATTTTTTATTCAGGGTGTGATTCAAGAATTTTACTAAGTTAAAGGAGGGTGTGGATTACTTTTTGTTAGATTGGGTTTCGAGGTAAGTAATCTACTACTGGAATTGTGCATGGGCCAGGCATTAGATGTATGCTAGCATGATAAATGAATGTATGACAGAATGACAGCATGATAGATTGATAGTATAACATGATCAAAGTATGTTCTGTTACGAGATCCGAATTATTTATTTATGCACATAGACACTTGAATGAAAGTATGAGATGGTATGTGCTTCCATGGTTGTATTTGATCTGATGATGTTGAGGTATACATATATGTTGTAGAACCATGATGTTGAGGTATATGTGTATATTTTAGAGCCACGATGTTGAGGTTTATATGTATGTCATAGATTCGTACAGTGATGATTATGATGTTGAGACTGTGCAAATGTCCTTACTGATTAGTTAGATGCCCATTAGAGTTTGTGTTTCCTTCGAGATTTACCAGTTTGTGTTTCCTTTGGGACTCACTAATTTGTGTTTCCTTTGGGATTCACCAGTTTGTGTTTCCTTTGGGATTCACCAGTTTGTGTTTCCTTTGAGATTCACCAGTTTGTGCTTCCTTTGGGATTCACCAGACCAGTTTTTGTTTCCTTCGGGGTTCACTAGTTTGTGTTTCCTTCGGGATTCACTAGTTTGTGTCTCCTTCGGGATTCACCAGAGGTAGTGGGCATACTTAACTACAGTAGGATAGGACACAGTCTCCTTCTTGTTTCATGTGTATATATGTCCCATGAGGACTAGATGAGTTTATATGTTTCACCAGAGGTGGGTATCTAAAAGACATAGATGCCCAGCCTGACTCCAGTAGTGGGGTTATTTACTGAGTATTTTATACTCATTCTTTCTCATGTTGTTGTTTCAGGTAAGAGTAGAGATGCACCGACGATGGACAAGTGGAATTCGTGATCAAGCCATTGGGACTAGTTTTTATACTTCCGCATCATGAGATTTAGAGTTCTTTTCATGTTTCTCTTAACTTTTAGTTTTGATATTTAAAACTTACTTTTAAGAATCGCTTTTCAGACTTATTTATTATCCTTTATGATTTATGGATACCGTACTATTATTTTAGTATTTGAATTTAATGAAAGCCTTTTGAACTTACCATATTTAATTAGCATTTATTTCGTCATAACCGAGTGTCGTTTTGAGTTCCATGCATGCATGTATTTAGTAACGGCCTAACTTAAGTCCTAGAGGGTCAGGTCGTTACAGTTGGTATCAGAGCCCATGTTTTAGGTTCTATAGACTGACTTACTATGTAAGTCTAGATAGTCCCTGTGACCCAGTAACGGATCCCTCGTCATCGCCAGGTACGTCCTATTAATGAAAGTTTCAATGCATATATGAGAATAGTGATGTAGTGTTTTAAATGCATGATGTCTGAGAAAGACCCAGAAATAGCTAGTTAACGTATGAATTTATGACAGGACCAGTTAATGAAAGTCTTTTAAACTTACCTTATTTAATTAGCATTTATTTCGCCATAAATAAGTGTCGTTTTGAGTTCCATGCATACATGTATTTAGTAACGGCCTAACTTAAGTCCTAGAGGGTCGAGTCATTATAGACTAGTCTCATTATATAACATCATTCATAATTGAGACTTACATTTCACTAGGATGACCGTAGGTGACATGATTTGAATCATGAGTGAGTTGTGAACTCCTGCCTATGAGGGTTGTCCTTTGATTTGTATAGTTGAGAGTGGCCAGACTGCCGACTTAATAAGCCTATCATTTTAGGGATTCGTCTAATTGGGGAGTTGGTAACACAGCCACACAAGACGAAAATCACTCATTCCCCAACGTCGGGGTAAGTCAATAAATTGCTCATTTAAGGGCTAATTTCAGGGCTTGAACAATGTGGCGTCACACCCTCTCCTGACTCGAGAGGGGTTTGGTCATAGTTGGACTATGACTTATTGTTCATTAGAGAGATCAATGGTAGTTAAGAAGTTAGATGTAACTACAGGGGCAAAAGATAATTTTGGTCTAGCTATACTTACGAGCAATTTGTGAAGGGTCATCGCACTATTGACTGGTTATATCCAATGATTATTGCAGTCAGATAATGGCTAGGAGGATTTGAAAGGCATTATGGCACTAAGATTTCCAAGGTTTAGCCAAGGCTTAGCTCGGAATTGGCCTGACCCTTGAAGGTCCTACGAAGCTTGGCTTGTCACATGAGTTTGAATTTCATATTTCAAAAAAAGATGCCTGTCTACCCCTATGAGGAAAGACGGGATTCGTGTCGTGGACAGCTCAACTGAAGAGAGCAGATGAGCCTTGATTCATGAGAATTGCCGCTTAATTTAGATTGAAACTATATATTTCGAAATATATAGTTTCAATCTAAATTAAGCGGCAATTCTCATGGCATGTTTTACTCCGGGCCAGCAGTGAACGAAGTGTTAAAGTAGAGAAAAAGAAAGAAATGGGACGTAGAAGTCAAGTCTATTTGAAATGAAGGTAAGCCAGTCATCAATTGGAAGCGGGCAAGATGGTGATGAATTGTGAATTCCCTGAATTGGTTTGCCCTTTTTTTAGGGTACCCCGGGGACACAGAAATATATATGTAGTGCAAAGAGTGCAACTGTCGATCTTTAGTGGAGTGCACGACAATTAATGGATGTTGAATAATTTAATTAAAGAAGTTTAATTAATTATTCAAGTACCATTGGAGCTTCAAGCTATAAGTCTATAAGGTCCTCTCTGTCATTATTCGTAGCAAAAGGGATAAAACTGAAATGAAAGAATAGTCTTTTTTTTTTTTTTTATAGATCATAGTGATAGTATAACTTAACTGGAATTTCTTCACAATGCTCATTTGACCCAAAGCAGATGTATATCGAAGAACCAAAAAATTGTCTTTGTCTGAAATTTTGATACATATGTAAATCAACTCCACAATAACAAAAGTGGATTCTTTGTTATTTTCTTTATGTATTATTTCGAAATTCAAGGATTAACTAATGAATCACAAATAAAAAACTAAAAAACAGTGAATGGATTCATAATAGTATCCATATGACTTGTAATAGAACTTATATTTGATATAAATATTAGTAGTGTAGAGACTTAACGAATGAAGTGAGTTCATTAAAAAATCAAAGACGAAAAAATGGCAAAAAAGAAAGCATTCATTCACCTTCTATATCTTGCATCTATAATATTTTTTTCTCCGGTGGATCTCTCTCATTTAATAAAAGCCTAAAATCTTGGGTTACTAATTGGTGGAATACTAGTCCATTCGAAAGTTTCCAACAGTTAATGGATGTTGAATAATTGAATTCAAGGAGTTTAATTAATTATTCAAGTACCATTTGAGTTTCAAGCTACAGGTACATGAGGTCCCCTCTATACCTCAACAGGGATTAAATGAGAATCAATTTTGGATTAATTTGAATTGTTAAAATTAATTGAGGGAATTAATTATATGTGATATAATAAATTTATTTTAATTATATATGATATAATTACTATAATGTTTATGATACATTATAATATAAAATTTATTTGAGAGAAAATAAATATTTGAATATGATTCAAATATTAATTATGTGAATTGGATTCATATAATTAAAATTAGTACAAATGAGATTTATATTAAATATCATGCATTAATGAAAGAATGAAACCTATAGGTGATATTGTATTTGATATAATATTAAACTATAGGTTATATGTTATATTTGATATAACATATAGTTTAATATATATTATATGATAAAGTGGTTATCATATAAATATATATTAAATATTTTATTAAAATAAAAAATTTTAATTAATTTATTTTGAAAAATAATTTTGAGAGGGAGTTGCAACTCCCTTCCCCTTTTTTTTCTCTATAACGTGCATGAGTGGGTGGATGTGCACATTTGTATTCTTCTTCTTCTTCACTATTGAGTTTTTATGATAGACATGCAGAACACTCTGAAAAAAAAAAAAAAGAAAAAAAAAAATTCTCTGATCTCACCCTCTCAATTTCCCTCTCTTCCAAAATATCAAGAGCCCACACAACTCCTTGGATTCTCATCCCAGAGAATACTGAAGGTTCTGATTGGTGGTGGTCAATTAGAGTTTCGAGTACGTTGTTGTTTGTTACAATTTTGGAGAACAAGATACACGAAGTAGATCGGATCTACAAAGGTTAGTATTCTCTCCTTATCTTTTTTCTCAATTCTTGTAAGCATGCTGTAATTTTAATTTAATGCATAACTATTTATGTATTATTCTGTAAAATTCAATGTTTTGTAAAAATTGGGATTTAGGATCAATCCTCGCCTTCGCTCAGGACCTTCACCGGTTCCTTCAGTCAGAAGTTCATTGGCTCTGTCGCGAAGCTTTCTTGTCAGTTATCAACTTGGTCTTTGATTTGACTTCCACCACCTATGTGTCATATCACCTTCTATTGCATGAGGTTATGCGTTTCCATCTATGGGATTCCAATATTGGCGTCGGGAATTTCTTTGCGGTGATATCTTGTGATCACATAAATAGATTTTCTGCATCCAAAAAGCACAATTTTATTTCTTTTGTGGATTGTGAGTTTTTGTACGAATGTGATCGCATGATATAATTAATTTCATGATTTCCTTACCAAGCTGTCACATTTTCCAAGATTTTTCCTAATTGTTTTCGATAAAAGAGGTAAAATAACTTGTATTTCTACAAGTTATCAATGCGTCTATTAATACCATAAAATATCTAAATGGTTCACATGTAAAAATGTAGGTCCATATATATCACCATGAATTCATTGCAAAAATGTAGTGATTTAGTCCTCACTTTAGTTGGTGATGGTCTAATTATCAATTTTCCTTAGAGAAAATATCACATGATAATTCATTAGATTGAAGAATCTTCTAGCTTTTCAATGGATGTCCATTTGAATTCTCAATAATTATTCTCATCATTATAGACCTTGAATGACCTAATTTGTCATGCCAAATTGTAAATATGTCTAGATTCATGATCATCATGTTCATTGTTGCATATGTTTCAATTACTCGTATATGAGTATAATATAATCTAGAAGACAAAGCAGACAACTCTTCCAGTATACGTTTTTCATATGAGACATTAAATATGATATAAAGTTTCTCCCTATTATTCTTTCTATCAGTCTCAATATGATAACCATTGCAACATATATTTTTAAAACTAAGTAAATTTCTTTGCTTTGTGATTGTCTAGAGAACAATGTATTGTCAATTATAAATTTTATTCCTCTAGACAAAATAATATTTGATTTTCCAAAACCTTTAATCAAGTTTGCAAAACCTGATATCATATTGACTTTTGCTTCTAGCATTGTCAGTTTAGAAAAAATATTTTCTACTTGTAAGTATTGTATGTGTAATTACACTGTATCTTCTTTACTCATTTTTTTAGTCACCTAACATATGAAAATGAACAAGGTTTCTTCATTATAGAAAATAATTACAATACAAAAAACAACATTTGGAATATACAAAGGTTAACATCTTAAGAGAAGAAAAAAAAAACATGGAGATGAATAAAGAAACATTAAATCTAGATATTTTCAAAGTAAAAGAAAACACTTGATGTTCCATCAATTTTATCAATTTTTTCTTTAGGAGATTTAAAGAAGTCTGCAACATCCAAATTTATCATATGAGATGAGTCAAATATGTCATTATCTTGACATGCAAAATTTATTTCCACATTTCTTTTTTTCTTTTTCCTTTAGAGATGCTTGATAGAGATCAAAATATTTTGACGTACAATAAGTACGTGACCAATGGCCCATCATTCTTTATCAAAGACATTTATTTTCAACAACTTTTATCTTGTGGAGCTTTTCCTTTTGTGATCATCACTTCGTGTGGTTTTTTTGAAATTTGAATTATTAGAACGACCACCACGAAAATAATAATTATTTTTTCCTCTACCACAGTCACGACCTCGACGGCGACCACAACCTCGACCACGATTATTAACATTCACAACATTCACTTCAGGGATGGTGTTATTCTAGTTGGTCAAGATTCATGATTTTTTTTTTATTTTTTTTTTCAATAACTCATTATTTTGTTCGATCACCAAAAGACATGAAATTAGTTTAGAATACTATTTAATTTTTTTTTCTCGATATTGTTACTACAGGAGTATATCCGAAATGTAGAAAAATGTCTTCCTTAATATATTAATTTAAAATTTTAGAGTCTCAAGTGCATTCATTTACGTCGAGCTTTAGGAAAAAAATTTGTTTTCTGATGATCACATTTTTATGGCACCCAGGTGTGGCATTAAGTACTAATGACAAATGATTATTACCATTAATATCAAATGCTACAAATTCTAATTTTGTTATATTTTTCATAGTAACACTATTACAAAATATTATATCTATATTAAAAATTTAATATATATAGCAAATATGTAAAACAATATTTAATTTATTAATTATAATGAGTCGAGAAAAAAATCAACATACCTTTAGGACCTACCCTTTAGCGGAGAAATGAAAGAAGTTCCTACAAATAACGTGATAAATTTACGGAGCACAACAGACACACAACGAGAACATAGATATAGAAAAAATATAATATGATAATAATATATAATAAAATAAGTAGATATTAAAATAAATAAAACATAATATATAAATAAATAAAATAAAATAAAATAATAAAATATGAAATAAGGAATTTCTCTAAAATCTCTACTTTCTCTAATTTTCATGGAATTTGTCCAATGTGTCTTCTAAAACCCACAAAATACCACTATTTATAGGTATACATAGACACTAATAATGTGTAATGTTAAGACACATAGACAACACTTTGAAAAGTAGAGACATGACACATGGTCAATGGATACTAAACATGAGCATCTAGTCAACATCTATTACCATAATATTTATAATCCAATATGAATTTTAAGAATGTTAGTGTCGTTGTATTAGTTGCATGGACACCAAAAACCAAGCGACCGACATTTTGGTGGGGAATAAATGTTTGGCTACCCTAGAAACAGGGATATATGAACTATGGTATAGATATTTCAATGCATCAATTACTTCTAAATTTTTTAACATGTTGAAAATTTAAACCTACCTAAGGAAAAAGTGTCAAAATGAGCTCAACTTAATGATAATTGACATCATATTCCTCTTAGAGGTTGAAGGTTCGACCACATCCCTTGTATGGAAAAAAAAAAGCTATTAGTACTTGACGGGTTACCTCTTGATTAGATATTCAATTCGCCACCTATTGTAAATAAATAAATAAATAAATAAATAAAAGACTGGTTACCTAAGTCGACTCCCATCACTTGTCTTAGGGAAAAAAAACCATTAATGCTTGACTTGTTACCGCTTGGTAAGATATTCGATTCTCCCCTATTGTAAATCAATAAATAAATGAAAAGACTGGTTACTTAAGTTATTTTTATTTTTCTAGCTTAGGAATTCTGGTTACCTAAGGATAAATATACACTTGAGGCCTGAGCATAAACCAATCAGCTTTCACTTCGCCTAAATCAGTTTTATTGCTCACGATTCTCCAAAGAACTTGATTCGTAGCGCCACAGAATTCCTCCAACCAGATTATTCAATGCATGAGAAGCCATCGGCACAACGATACTGGAGGATTCTATAGACGCATAACCATATGCAAGTCCAACAAAAGTTGCCCTGCCCAAAAAAAATGGAGAACAGGAATAATCATAATTTTGTTTTGAGTTGAAAACAGTTTTTTCTACACTATTTACAAACAACACTGGGCAGTCTGGGCTATCACAACAAAACATTCAGCGTTCCAAGAGCAAAGGCAAGCACTCTTGACTTAGCTTTTCGTCACAACATCATAATGGTTTTTCTATTTCAAGGGTCATTTTTTAACGTTTATGAATTTCAAAGGTAATGTTGCAACTTTTGAAGGTATAGAGATAGTTTTGAAACGAAATGGCAAAGTTCAAGGTAATTTTTATAATTTAGCCCAATTTTTAATCATCAGCTGATCAGCATATTGTAAGAGCAAAGGCATATGAACTGTGCAGTTAAAAAGGATCTGATTCATGATCTATTGCTGAGGATAGTTCTACATCAGGCATATCATCAGAAATTCAGATAGAGATATGGATACCATATTGCAAATGAATATTTCCGGCCGCCACCCAAGTGTAGAACACCAAAAATGGCGGCTGTCACCACCACACTTGCCCAGTTGAATCCCAAAAGCGGCATCAATGCACCACGAAAAAGCAATTCCTGATGCCCAAAGATATACATGTTACCCAGAAATGATAAAGGATAAATGGATGATGGAACAAATAAATGGAGAAGCGAGGTCTTGACTTGTGCTGGATTTTATTTATTTATTTACATATTTTGAGTGAAAACAAGAACAACAAATAGATAGATGTAGAAGAAAATGAGATATGTGTTGATAGACTTTGCGCACCTCGCTAATCCCGGGCAAAAAGGCAACTACTACATAATCTAAAGGTTGAAGAGAAGTGAGCACCTGCACTGGGAGTTTGGGAGTTATGGAGTATTTTCAAATGCTCGAAATCATCAACGATAAGTTGGCGGCGAACAAAATTTTAGGTCTCGCTGCCTCTAGATTTACAGATAAAAACTAAACAGCCAGGTACCTGTCGATTGGCTGCTTCACTAGACTCGGCAAAGTCTGGCCATGCTTTCAACAGTAAAAATCGGGATGAAGATATTAGAACAACCAGTCCTATAATCAACTGAAGTTGCCTCATCTCGAAACTAACTGCCAGAATGGAGTACAGTCATTTAGTCCATAATGACGAAGTCCAAAAGAATTTAAACAAAAGGGGCATTGTGGTTACACATTCTCAGCCATTCTTCCAAAGCACACAAAATGGTTTGTATTCAATAGAAATGAAACCTAGAATCTTTTCACATGGTAATACTTTATAGCAATTAACGAGAGGACAAAAGAAACATCAGTACACGGTGCAGCTATTAATATAAGAGCCAACCATGATTTATAGTTTTACAAGAGATGAGAAGTACAAACTTGATTGTCATGATGTTTAAGAGCATCGAGAGTGTTATGTGGACAATAAGTTAGATCATGAATTTTTTTATAACTAACCTACAATCAATATCAGCTAGAAGTTGTTTTGCTTCAGCAGTCTTGTGAGATAGACACTCTCTCTCTTCAAGAAGAATAGTAAATTAGCAAGAAGGGAGAAATGAACTTGGAAGTCCTACATGATACTTCCGAGGTGCAGTCAATCACTGGCAATCCCTCTATCGATGCACCATGAGATACCTACAACATACACCGTTGAAACAGGTCTTAAAATGCATTTCTTCATCTTCCAAGGTCAAGAAAAAGCCATTGATAGTCTTTCCAATACGTTAAGACACTAATTATCTTCATAAAGGAAGGCCAGTGATTACAGTCATAAAAGAAATCTAAAACTATGACATAAGGAATAGGTCTTCAACCTTTTTTCCCCATTCAAATTGATGAGTGACAACATATCATTCACAAAGAGATTTCATATTGATAAATCTTCATGCCACAACGAAATTAAAGAATAGAACTGATGACCCTGATTTTACTTTCAATTTGCAAGTGGAAGTGATGTCCATGAACTCATGTTCCACTTTCCCTACGTGATTAGAATGATTATCCTAAATCAAGTAGAGAACAACAATGAAGGAATATACGATTGGAAAAAGAAAAAAAAAATGTTACTTTTTGTCTTAGCATGTATCACCTGTCGAATTATTACACCCAAAGCAGCAATCAAACCAGAAGTAATTATGCAAGCCCGAAGCACAGAACTCCTTGAGGAGATATTAATCATCCGGTTCTTAGGTGAACTATCAGAAGGGTTCATCTGTACATCTTGAGCATTATCATCAGCAGAAGAGGACGTTATATAACCTTCCTCATTCGTTCTTTCCAATTTCCTCGCGGATTTCCGCTTTGCATAAACTTTTGGCTTTACATTTGACCTCTATACCCAAAAGAAATGGCTACGAACATAAAGGACAAAAACATATAATGAGAGAAAACAAACATTGTAACCCAAATTTGCAAGTCTTACACTGCATAATCCTCTGGGGAGAACCCTTTGTACATTGCAGAGGCCAATATCCTTCCTACCTAACGAAACACAGCCATTAACAGTTTAAAGGAGGATATAATCTTTACAAGTGAATCAAGCACGGCGCTAAATCGGCATTCATTCAAGAATATGCGTATTTGGAAAGAAGTTGATTGAATTGTCAGCTGATTCAGTGATAGGTTTGGCGTTTTTATTGAAGAACAAGAGCGCAGAAGAGAAAGGGGCTTACCCATGAAAGTAGAATTCCGCCATGTGAACGGATTGAAGGTGGAAGCGGTGTTCGTTGATTTGCATCGACAGTTGATAGTGAGCAAATTCATAACGAATTTACGTTTCCCAATTCCGGTCGAGCTTCAACTGAACTGGCCACTGGGTTTAGGATAAAATGAGCCCAAAGGAAGGTTTGGAAGGGATGGAAGGTTTAGGAATGAGTAAAAAGGACACAAATAAAAGGAGTGCAATTTTCAAAAGAAAAATAATAATTACATTTCATCTACTTATTCAATTATAATTTATCACGTGACAAATTCTTGGTATTCTTTTTAAAAATATTTCGTTTTATTTTTTATGTATGATAAGAGTGGAATGTATAAAAATAAATGCATCCAAATATTCCTGTTTTTCAAAGATAATATTTCAATATCATTTTATATGAATATAAATATATTAGTTGACACTACGTGCGTTACACGTGTTGTGTAAAGTTTCAAAAGATAACTTATTTACAAAAATTAATAATATAATATTATTTTAGGGATAAAGAGTTTTGTTTTCTAAATAAGTCATGAAAAATATTTATAAAAATTTTGGAAGTTAGATAAGAAGAAATAATAATTATTTTATATTAACGCAATTTAAAATATATCAACAAAAGTATATATGAATTAAATATGTACAAAAGAACGTATAAACTAAAATATTTTGTACTATTCTATTTTTTTTTAATTTTTTGTTAATCATCAATTAGTAAAAAAAAATCTATTGTGATTGTGATGATTTGATTATTTACTCAATTTTGAACTCTAAATTAAAATATTATTTTTTTTAAAAAAAAAAGTTATGACACACTTAGTAAAAATAATGTATTTGTTGTTTTGATTTAAAGATTAATTATCTTCTTAATTTTTTTTTAAAAAAATCTTCTTGATTCTAAACCTTAATTTTAACCAAAAAATATATATTTTTAACTATGTGATAATCCTCTCTTAATTCAATCTAAAAATATTTCTTATTTTGAGTTGGATGGTTTGATTATAAACATATTTTTTAGATCATAATCCATGAGAATCCTTGATTTATTTTCTTAAATTCAAACTTTAATTTAAACAACAACAACAATAATAATCAATTTTGTAACTACTTCCTTTAGTTTTTAAAAAATTGTTTTCATTTTGATTTGGATGGTTTGATTATCCTTTAAATTTCAAACTTTAATCTAAACAAAATATTAAAAGTTTATTATTTGTAGACTTTACAATGGTTCTTCCTAGTTTCAAACTAACATATCTTAGATAAATAATAATAATAAAAAAATAGTGGTGCGGTACATAACCTTCTAGATCTAAAAAACATAGGAATAAGTAATTGTTTTTTTTAAAAAAAAAGTTGAAAAATAAGAGATACATGAAATAGAAAAATTGTAGACAATGTCTGCACTCAGTGGCGGAGCCAGAAATTTTGTATAGGGGCACTATGTAATAAAAAAACTGTAAAAAAATGTTTTAAAAATATTCATAGGTCGATATATTAACTAATTAGTACAATTACAATTGTTCTCTACGAGTTTTTATGTTTTGAAATCGATCCAAATTTCTTGAATGAAAAGATATGATTCTGAGGTTGATAAAGGCCTTGTTTTAAGTATGTCTATGAACTTGATCTTAAATCATCATCATATTTAGAAATTTTAGTTCTTAGATTAGGATTCAAAGGTAGTTCTCCTAAATTGATTTCTATATAAGATCTATCAGAATCAAAGGTGTCACACCCTTCCCTAGATTACCCTATTAATCCAGAAAGAGATGTGAAGACAACAATTGTCAACTCTCTTATGACAACCACTGTCCAACATAATCCTGAAAACCAGTGTCCTTAGCACCTGCTAAACCTGATTAGCAGTTATAATTCTCTAGAACTTAACATACAAACTTAGCAACAACTCAAAGCATACAAATTACTACTAATAAGAATATCACAAGGTGTTCAAGGTTAGATTGGAGGTGGATGAAGTAAAAATTGATGTCATAGCAAAATTGCCTGCGCCTACTAATATTAAGGCCTTGAGGAGTTTCTTAGGCTAGCAGGCTTTTATCGAAGGTTTGTGAAAGTATTTTCCCAGATTGCGCTTCCACTAAGTACATTGTTAGAGTTGAACAGACCTTACATGCTCGATGAAGACTATCACAATGCATTTGAAACTTCGAGGTATGCATTAACCACAACGTCGGATTGATAGCTCCAGACTGGATGTAACCCTTTATTCTAATGTGCGACGCAAGCGATGTGGCGGTCGGAGCTATGTTAAGTCAAAAGAAGGGAAACCTAATACACCCAATTTCTTACGGGTTAAAAACATTGATTGATTCCCAGGAACATTACACAACCACTGAAAAAGAAATGCTAGCGGCAGTGTTTGCCATTGAGAAATTCAGAGCTCATTTGGTTGGTGCGTTAACAACAATCTATACTTATCACTCCACTATAAAGTTTTTGATAGACAAGAAGGACGCGAAGCCCAGGTTGTGTTGCTACTACAAGAGTTTGGCTTAGAAATTAAGAACAAAAAAGGTATTGAGAACTGGGTGGTTGACCATTTATCAAGACTGGAGAATAAGAAGATGCAGTTAGGCCAAGGTTAGATTGAAGATGCGCTCCCTGATGGACGCTTACTTAAAGTTGAAGATAAGAAACCATGGTACGCAGATATTGTCAATTACTTGACAACAAAATATTTCCTGGAAGACTTTAATGCTCAGCAAAAGAAACGGCTCATACACGATTGTAAATTCTACTTTTGGGATGAACCGTTTTTATACAAGCAATGCCCAAATTCCATTATGCATCGATGCATCTCCAAAGTTGAAGTGCAATGCATCCTATCTGAATGCCATGACTTTCCTTACGGAGGTCACTTCTGAGGATAAAGAACTGCTGCAAGGGTTCTCTAGTGTGGGTATTTTTGGCCCACTTTTTTCAAGGACACAAGGGAATATGTTCTTAAATGTGACCCATGCCAATGCACGGGTAACATCTATTTAAGGGGGCAATGCCACTAACCAATATACTTGAAGTTGAACTGTTTGATGTTTTGGACTTTGACTTCATAGGGTCTTTACCTCCGTCTTGTGGCCAACTGTACATCTAGTAGCAGTAGATTACGTATCTAAATGAGTTGAAGCAGTGGCATGTGCTAAAAATGATGCGGCTGTAAGGATAGGGGTTGTATGTTGTGAGGCGTTTGTTATGTATCACTTATACACACTATTGATGATGGAAATGATTCAAGTTCATGTTGCCATAAACTTAATGACATAAATTCGAATCTCTTTTTATCTTTATCTACTCTGACGCATGGCTCATGAATGAAATGAATGATGTGCTAAATATGCGCTCAAGTACTTGCAATAAAGAGAATCTTTATGCGATACTACGTTCTAAATATGCGTTGATGGTGATATGCTCATAGTATGCGGTAAGTAGTGCGTATCACAAGTTTCCTTGCGCTGAAACCATGTATAATTCCAACACAAGTTTCTCAAAATGATCAGAGGTCGAACACAGGGATTGTTTTCGTTAATGCGTTACTTATGTGATACATGCGGCCGGTTTTTAACAATGAATAAAGAATGTTGGGTTTGTACAGAAACGTAAATTGTGATGAAATAAAAATGCGTTAATAAATTAAAATCCTAAACTAACATGATACAAGATACAAGATACATGATACACAATACTGAGGTCGAGAACTGACTGTGAAGTTTTACAAAGAATCGATGTATGCGATGACAAATATTTATGAATGAAGCAGAAGGAGAAAGAGTAAAGTAAAAACATCGCAAGTTGTCAATCATGTTAAAGACGTAACTAAGGTTCCGCTTTCCCTTGGCATACACCTCTCGGTGATCGGCCGCGTTCCCATATCTCTATGGTGAAACAGGGATGAACATGATGAACGCAAGGTTGCATCTCTAGAAATACTTCTTGCTTTAGTTTACGCATTCTTCCAACCTTTTCTCGATAGGCAGAATAACATCTTCACTTCTGCTCTCACAGGTGAAGATGTCGTCGAGCATGCTTTAGCTAAACTTAATTATTTCCTTAACACAAATTAATTCACTCGCTTAATTCTTGTTATTTACTCAGAGGATTAAGAACACATCATGGAGAAAATGGATTATGGATGTACGGAAAGAGATAGAGAGATGACAATGGTGACTATCATAACATTTAATTCTAAAATTAAGCATTTGATACATGTTGTGAATGAAAGATTAGAGAAGATGAATACAGATGATGAAATAGAGATTAGAAACAAATACAAAAAGAGTGTCAACATCTTGACACAAATCCCGAACGAAGATTGTGCTTGCCGGTGTGTGGAAGTGGTGAAGAGGAAAGTTTCCCTCTCAGGCTTGCTTTCCCAGTAGAATTGACCTTCGCACAGAGCTTAAACTACGGGGATCGGAATAATTCTCTACTTGGAGACTCACCTCTCGCCCTTGTCTCGTGGTTCTCCCGGATCTACTCTGGACAGTCGCTTCAGACCATCCTCTCTCTCAAAACTAGTATTTGCACGTCTCTATGTATACATGTATATTTTTCAGTGAATTTGCAGAAGCTATTTATAGGCGAGGCTTGGCTCTTTACATTCGTGGTCCCCACTATATAGTTATGGTAGTTCCTGAAATGACAGAATGAAAAATTTCTTCTGTTACGCAATCAACCCGTCAGAAATGCACAACTGAAAGTTGTACACTTGTCAGAATCTTCCGCAAATGCGTTGCTCTTTACATCTTCGATCTATCGCCACATGCGGTGTTGTTTTTGATCACCGCATACGGTTGAAATTACGTTGATCGCTAAAGCTCTTGATCAATTTTCGCTTGCGCTGTCATTGTGTTAATCATCTCTTCGTTCTTGATTGATAGGCGCAATATAGCGAAGATGCGTTGTTCATTTCGTCTTTGAGCCATGAACGCATGCGGTGACTTATTTCCTGCAAGACAGAAACTGAAACATTCTATTCTACCATCGCAATGGTGTTAGTGGGAGTATTTATGATATTTTATAATTTTCGCATTTCTTAGCCAATTTGTATACTATCGACACAACTTTTCTTTCTTTTAGCCGCAATATCTAAATAAAACAGTATAAATACTTGTATTTCTACAAGTTATCAGCAGCGACCATTTCCAAATTTTTTACCAAAAATATTTTCACGCTTTTTGGTACACCAAAGGCATTGGTAAGTGATGAAGGTATACATTTTTTTAACCATGTCATTTTTAAATTACTTGCCAAGTATAATGTTAGGCACCGCATATCATCCACAAACCAATGGGCAAGTGGAAATATCCAACAGAGAGGTCAATTCGATATTGGAGAAGGTTGTCAATGCATATAGGAAGGACTAGGCGTAGAAGCTTAACGAAGCTCTTTGGGCGTATAGAACTGCCTACAAAATTCCTATAGGTATGCCTCCTACTCTCTGGTATTTGGAAAAGCCTAATATTTACCTTTGGAGTTGGAGCACAGGGCATTTTGGGCAATGAAGAAGTTGAACCTGAATTTGGATGTCGCAGAGAAAAATTAGAAGCTGAAACTCAATGAACTCGATGAATGGCGACTCAACATCTATGAAAATGCAAAAATCTACAAGAATAAGGCCAAGCATTGGCATGATTGACGCATCAGTAAGAAAGAACTCTTTATTGGTCAAAAGGTTTTATTGTTTAACTTGCATTTGCGACTATTTCCAGGGAAGCTCAAGTCCAGATGGCCAGGGCCATTTATCATTAAGATAATCTTTCCTCATAGAGTCGTGGAGCTCACTTGATTGGATGGAAATAACGCCTTCAAGGTGAATGGGCAGCAAGTAAAGCCTTACTTGAAGAAAATTTGGAACGTAGTAAAATATCCATCGAGTTACGCGAAGCTGCCTGAGGTTTGCATTGAAGTGTCACTACGTGCAAATTAGACATACATTCCAAGGACGCTTCTTTCTTTCTTTCTTTCTTTCTTTTTTTTTTTTTTTTTTTTTTTTTTTTTTTTGCTTTACTACTTTTGCTTTCTGTATATCATGCATTTTTTTTTTATCTCTTGCTTTGATTTTTTCTTTGATCTTTGTTTGGCTTTGAATTCTTTTAAGTGTGTTGTTTATCTACTCTGCATGTTTTGAATGACTGTTAAAAAACCAACTTGGTGAACTTCAAAATTCGGGGAGGGTATTTAAGTAAAGGCATCAAAGTTAAGCCAACGTATACCCATGTGTTGGAAGATGAAAAGACATTCTTTGGGGAGATGAACCACTCAAGTATTTGGGTGGCCCAACAAGCATCTCTTCCCATTCGCATTAAATGTGCAGCCCAGATGTCACTCTATGTTGACACATGTCAATTCTGTCCCCCATTTTCTCTCTCCTTTGCATTTCCCTATAAAAAAGGACTCAAACCCTCGCCACACTCTTTTTCCTTCTTCTTTCTCTTTGATACTGTGCTATTAGAAATTACCAAATTCACTCGCCATCCATTTGTTCTCGTCAGTTGTCAGTTCGAACTCTTCAGCCTTTCAAATGGAGTATAACCCTAAGTCCTTTTCAACTTCCTCAGCCAAAAACCCTAAGTCCCCATAACCTTCAAAACCAATGTGGTAGCTTGTGTTTAAAGGCCCCACTAAACCAACTGCCGCAAAGCCCTACAACAAACCAACCCCTCCACCTACCATTCCATCCATCACTCCTAACATCCTGACACATGACCCCATCTTGAAGCATCTGCGAACTACTCCATCGCTTGTCGTGCATCTGGCAGTCCCACTTGCCATCGAACCTTTGGCCACTATCTACCCTGTTGAAGTGGCCCAATCATCCCAGCCTACCCCTATCTCTTCCCCTAGCTCGCCGCATACTCCTACATTCACCCCACCTATACTCCGTTGCAACCTTCTAGTAACCCACCACGTTCCAACAGTCCTACATTGGAACATACCCCACAATCCGCTTATCATAGTAGCTGGCTCGCAGAGATGAGCAAAAGATATTTAGACCAATTTTAGCCAGCCTCAACCAAAGATAAGTAGAGGAGATGAATCAGATGATGCGTCTTGATTACACAAACATATCAGTCCAAAAGGAGCCTGGTCAAGAAAGGGTTGTTAGTGCCTCATGTCCAGTGGAGGAGAAGATGGACGAGGCAGATCGATATACGATAATGTTGGAGGAGGAAATAGAAGAAGAGAAAAATGAAGAAAGAGTGAGAGGAGTTTGCGTTGACGCATCCTTACAACGTCTATCAGATGTAAATGATGGGCCATCAGAAAGGACTTCGTGGAGAAGGAGAAGATTTATTGTTGAAGAGGATGAAGAGGATGAAGAAAATCAAGTTGAAATCGGACCTGTAGTTACAACGCAAGAAATAGTTCCTCTGATTCAAGTGAAGTGGAACGTAGGTTAAAAGGGAATAGGCCTGCATGCCAAGAAAAAAGGAAAACAACTCTTCAAAGAGAGCTTGAAGAAGATGTGAGGGCATTGGCCAAAGAGGCAAGAAGTTATAAGGAAGAAAGAAAAGGGAGAAAAGTCACTGATACGTCCAGGCCAGCAAGAGGAAAGAAGCAACAGTTCAGTGACATCCTAGTCGAGAAGGGTTTCTTTCTTAAATGCAGTCCACTGGTCAAATACACCATTAACACCATTGATGCAATGGGCTGGCATCAGCTATGCGTAGGTTCGACAAGAATCTGACCTCACCTCGTCTGCAAGTTCTATGGAAGCGAATTTGATGAAGCTAAGGACGTGGCATTGGTGGAGGATGTATTGGTCCATTTTTCTTCCTAAGTAATCACCGAGGTGCTCGAAGCCGTGAATAACCCCGACGCAGAAGGAAATCGCATCCTTGAGCAACCCACTCTAAAGTAGTTAGAGGATGCATTAAGAACAGTGGCTAAGCCTGGGAGTACTTGGCAGATCTTCAGAATAGGCATAATGATGATGGCTCATAGGACCTGCTCCCAGACGCCAACTTATGGCTCTACCTGATCAAGAACTGCATCATGTCTACAACGCATGATGAAACTGTCTCAAGGGAATGCATCTTGGCCATATATTGTATCATGCATCGCATCCCCCTTAATGTTGGCAAAATCATTGTGGACCAATTAAAGCTGTCAAGAGGAAGCCATGGGGCCAACTGTATTTCTCGTGGCTAAAATGCGCGCTGCATGAACATGCGAACATCCCTCTGGGGGATAATTTTGAAGAAGTTGAGGGTCTTATGGACATTAAACTGATTAAGTGTTTGCTTCGTGGCTCGCTTAACCAACTGACTCTGCTTCCCAAGCCTAAGACAATGAGACCTCGACCTTCCAAACCCACAACGAAATGCGTTGAGGTCTCTAACAATGAACACAACAATGAAGCCTCAATAGAAGAGAAAGAATACGAGGCTGAGCTGGCATTGTAGCATGAAGAGCCTAGCATCTTGGACCTGAACCTACCCCTTTATGCCTTAACCTTGCCTTCACCTGTCGATGATGAAGCAAATCAGACATGAGGATTTCCATAAGCAGCGGAATGATCATTCCAATTTCCATTCGAAATTGAACACTAACAATTACAGTCAAGAAACGGAAACTAACAGGTCATGCACAATACGAAATTTCAACATACTTGCAGATGAGATCAAGGGATAAAGTATCATACCTTTGAAGACTTTCTTCAAACTCCCTCGATCACGAACGCTCGATCAGTTTCCAAGACAACAATACACAAAAGCTCGAACATAATGACTGCAACACAACACGATCAACATCAACCACCACATGAACAACGCGAACACACAACGAACGACTTCCAAAACCTTGAACTCAGTCGAGTTGAGTGAGGACACCACCACAATGGTTACCTTGGTATTCTCGATGTGAGAATCCAGAAGTGTGGGCTATGTATAGACTTGGTTAGAGGAAGAGACCAGAGGAACAACAATCGTGTAGACGATTGAGCAAGTGGGAGATGAGAAGTGTCTATCGTATAGACGAACGCCCAATCGTGTAGAAGAAGGCAACTTATCATATAGATAAAGCCTTGCGATCGTTTACCTATGACCAGCCGAGTGAACTATCGCATAGTAACACTCCATGATCGTTTAGTCTCTCTATGAGCTATCGTTTAGTGAAATGATTCCACTTGATAGCAATCCGCAAGTTCCTTTCTGAATTAAGCAATTCTTCTAAATTTAGGAAAACATTTTTCTTTTATCTCACGATTACCATAAAACCATCAATAACCTTCCACTCAATTGGTCATTAGAGAAAAAGAGATAATTATCCAATAATTAATATTATTATAAATATATATGTTAACCAGCTTACCATATTATATTTATAACCTATAGTTTTAATATTTCATCTCATGAAACATATAAACCATAGTTATTTTTCTATTTTATGGTACTTAATATAAATCACATTTAAATTAATCTTCCACTTGATGTATCTCATACATCACACCAATTATATCATATATATAATCGAATTTTCTCTTGTCAATTTGAACATTTCCAATCAATACCAAGAACTGATTCTCAACATGAATCTATTAAGCTACCAAAAGGACCTTATGGACATGTAGCTTGAAGTTCCAACGATACGTGAATAACTGACTAAACTCTTTAGTCACGAGAACCACCATCCGTTAATTGTCGGGCACTCTACTCAAGACCAACAACTGCACTCTCCTTACTACAAATATATTTTGTGTCCATACCAACCAATCAACAGTGCGATAACCCATCACAGATCGCTCGTAAGTACAGCTAGGCCAATAACCATTATGTCTCTATAGTTACATTTAACTCCTTAAGTACCACCGATCCATTTAATGAACATAAGTCATAGTCCTACTATGACCGAGTCCTTTCTTCCAAAGAGAAGCTGTGGCCATTATGCTCAAGACCCGGAATCAGCCTTTAAAGGAGCAATCTATCTACTTACCCCTGCTTTAGGGAAGGAGTAAATTCCATATTGTGTAACTGAGTTCCTAGCTCCTAAATCAGACAAATCCCTAAAAAGGTAGGCTTGTTGAATTGGCAATCTTGCCATTCTCACCCATACTAATCAAAGAACCGCCCTCAAAGGCAGGAGTTCCCAAAACACTTAGGATTAAAATCATGCCACCTATGGTCGTTTAGGTGAGATGTAAGTCTCAAGTATCAACAACATTATATAAAAAGACTAGTCATCTTGTGGTCCGGTCTTATACAAACTCTTTGTATAGGACACCCTCGCTCGCATGTCTCCACATGAATGGTCAGGATCTACTCTCTATAGTAGTTCACAACACTTGCAAACCTTTACAAAGTAGGCCGTATCCATAGTGTCACAAAGATCAGGTATCCCTCCTTAATCCTTATACTATATAACTTTTTAGGTTATCACTTAAGGCATGATCCACTTGTATATCTCATATGTTAGCTTTAGGGCTTCAATCAAACCAACTATTTTGATGATAACAAACTCAGATTTTTTTGTATTAACATTTTCAGTATTTTAGAGTAACTATCTTGTAGAGCTCGAAAAGACTATTCCAACGCAATTTGAATCGCTCAAATTGGAGTTCAAACGAGAAAGTTATAAGCAAAAGAAGATTGGAGAGGAAATCCAACGTGACAGTGACACGTGGCACCTTGTTGATGTGGCATCCGACGTGGCGGCTAGTTGGCACACAAACGGTCAATATTGATGACGTGGCAGCTGAGATGGTGGATGACATGACGCTTCAACTGGTCACTTTTTGCTGACGTGGCACATGATGTGGCAGTGACGTGGCGACCGTGAATGAATGAGATAATGACAAGTGGTGGTCACCCAATTTCACGCGCAGACGTGCGCGTGCGCCGCTCGTGCCTGCGGTTTCTTCACAGAATGTGGCGCGTGACGCTCAATCTCCTCCCCTGTGCGCGTGGTGCTCATATCATTTGGCTATTTTTTATTTTCATTTTTATTTTCTTATTTTTCTTTAATTTCCTGATCCAATTTTCTTCAAATTCTCACCAAATTTCAACCTTTTCAAATTTGATTTCTTTCCTAAATTTTCATCCTTCAAATTCTTTTTATTCTCCAAATCTCAATAATTCCAATCTTTCAAAATTCCTTTTCAAATCCTTTCCTTTTCTATTTATATTCAATCTCCACCCTTCATTTGCAATCATATCCAATGGCCAAAATTTATCCCACACGCCTATAAATTCGACTTGATTTTACTCTTCATGGGCACACCAAAAGCTATCAAATCTTAAGCTCTCAATTCTCTCTACTCTCAAATTCTTGTCCTCCTTGCTCCTAAATTGCCTAGAGTTATTTTTGTGAGTTTTTTTTTTTTCTTTCCTGAGTGCTTAACCTGTATATTTAGCCTTCAAGAGGTAATATTGTGAGGTTTTCTTTTAATTTTTGGGAATTGTATTAAGGTGTGGGTACACCTTGGGTTGTGAGAAAAAGAAATTGGTTTGATCCTGAACCAGTAAAAAGGATCTTGGGTTTCTCTTTAGCCTAGGAAAAAGAGGATCGTGTGTTGTTTTGGTCCTCACCTGCAAGAGAATCACTTAGTGAAATACCCAAGAAGGATTCTTGGAAAGTGGAGTAGGCAATTTGCCGAACCACTATAATTCCCGATGTTTTCTCCTCCTCCTCTCTCTTTTATTTCTTGTTTTTAAATTTTTTGCTTCTTGCCTTAGTTATTTTTTTTAATCTTTCCAAATTGCATGATTTAATTTTTAGTGTGTTATTTAAATTTATCCTTGATTAAATTGTCTTTAAATTTGAAGTTATCATAGCTTGCATGATTTAAGTTTTGTCATGCATAAATTTTCTTTAATCAAATTAGTGGGTTAACTTTATTGAGCATTGTTTGAAGATAAAATTATTTTTTAAAAAAGAAAATTGGTAGTCAACCCTATTCACCCCCCTTCTAGTATTGCCTTTAGATCCTACATCATATACATGCTTAAGTTTTTATACAATAACCATGGAGCTTTATTTATTGGATATGTGTAAATGCAAAATAAAACAACTCTTATTTTATTCATAACAATGTGTACAATTCACAAACTACGAGATTCCGGGAGAATTACACACCAATCCTAACAATCTTCCAATTGTCCTAATGCCTTAGGAGACTAATGTACAATACATGGAAAAATACAAGTACAATATACAATAAACTAGGGCATACTCTATACCCTAGTATCATCTCTCACTTGCCCTAAACAAGACTCTGCATGACCCATTGACCCAGTCTCTTTAGATGACCCTCGAACACTTTAGCCATGAATGTCTTTGTAAACGGATCAGCAACGTTGTGCTCCGACGCGATCTTCGTGACTATCACATTACCGCCATACACAATCTCCCTAATCAAGTGGTATTTTCATTCGATATGCTTGCCTCTATGATGACTCCGAGGCTCCTTCGAATTTGCCATAGCATGCTGTTATCATAATAAAGAGTGATTAACAAATCCATATTTGGAACAACTTTCAAATCTGTAAGAAATTTTCTCAGCCAAACAACCTTCTTAGCTGCTTCACAAGCAGCTATGTATTTGGCTTCCATAGTGGAGTCTACAATGCATCCTTGCTTGATGCTTCGCCACACTGCATACATTAAGCTTCCAACAGCTGAAGCATAGGAAATTTGTCTCATCTTTCTCAACCTCTTGAGGTGTCTTAGGATATTGATCCTTAAACAATACGATTCCATGCCTGAAGGGTAACAAACCCTCTTGGAATCCTGCATCTTGTACCTGATCAACATTTGATCGATGTACGATGCCTGAGACAAGGTTAAACTCTTGTTCTTACGATCCTGAATGATCTGGATCTCTAGAACATACTGTGCCTCTCCCAAATCTTTCATTTGGAATTGGTAGCTAGCCACTTCTTAATATCAGTAAAAAACCCTACATCATTCCCAATGAGCAGGATATCATCTACATATAGTACTAGGAAAGCTACTGAGCTATTAATGATCTTCTTGTAAACACAAGGTTCATCAACGTTCTGATCAAAGCCAAACGACTTGACCGTACTGTCAAATCTAATGTTCCACGATCTAGATGCTTGTTTCAGCCCATAAATGAACCTATTAAGCTTGCAAACTCTTTGCTTTTGATCTGGAACAATGAACACCTTTGGTTGAGCCATGTAGATGGTCTCCTTAATATTACCATTAAGAAAGGCAATCTTGAGGTCCATTTGCCATATATCATAATCATAAAATGTGGCTATGGACAGGAGTATCCTGATAGACTTAAACATGACAATAGGTGAGAAATTTTCCTCATAGTCCACTCCCTCGACCTGGGTATAACCCTTTTCCAAGAGTCTAGCCTTAAAGGTTTGCACCTTTCCATCTACACCTCGTTTTCACTTGTAGATCCACTTACACCCTATAGGTTTTACCCTATCAGGATGATCCATAAGTTCCCAGACATTATTGAAATACATAGACTCCATTTCCTGGTTCATGGCCTTAGTCCACTTATGTTTGTCAACATCCTCCATTGCTTGCTTAAAAGATAATGAATCCTCGACCCCATCATTAGAAATGATGTTCTGGGCTTTATTTAAACCCATGTAGCGAACCAGTGGGTTCATAACCCTCCCACTACGTCTATGTAGTCTCAACTCTTGAGATGGTTGACTAGATGAACCAACCTTAGTAACTCTTGTTGATCTGTTAGTCTGTTCACCAACTCTTGTTGAACCCTTAGTAGTCTCATTAGAATTCTCACATAAATTACTTCATGGTTTATGATCCCAGATGTGGTCTTCTTCCAAGAAGATAGCATTTGTAGAAACAATCATTTTGTTCTCACTCGGATCATAGAAGTATCCACCCTTCGTTTCCCTGGGGTAGCCTGCAAAGAGGCAAACTTTCGAACGCAGTTCCAACTTTTTTGAGTTAGTCACAAACACGTGAGCCGAACACCCCCAAATCCTTAAGTGGTGTAAACTACCTTTACAACCTCTCCACAGCTCAAAAGGTGTTTCAAAAACACTTTTCAAGGGAACGTTGTTCAGAATGTAATATGTAGTTTCCATTGCAAATCCACAAAACGAGTCTGGAAGATGAGCATAACTCATCATAGACCGAACCATGTCCAACAAGGTTTTGTTCTCCTTTCTAATACACCATTTTGCTGAGGTGTACCTGGGGCTGAGAGTTGGGATGTAATTCCATGTTCTATCATATAGTTTTGGAATTGGAGGTCCATATACTCTCCACCATGATCAGATCGTAGTGTTTTTATCTTTTTACCTAACAGGTTTTCAACTTCAGCCTTATACTCCTTGAACTTGTCAAGGACTTCAGATTTACTTGCATTAGGTAGACATACTCGTACCTTGAATAATCATCTATGAAAGAGATTAAATATTTATACCCACCTCGAGCCTTGACACAAAGGTTTGAATGTACAAGCTCCAAGGCTTCCTTGGCTTTATAACCTTTACCAGTAAAAGGTCGTTTGGTCATCTTGCTTTCAAGGTATGATTCATACACCGGCAAGGAGATTTCTTCTAAACTCTTTAGAAGTCCACATTTCACCAACTGCTTAATCCTATTAAGAATGATGTGACCTAACCTTAGATGCAAAAGATGAGAATTTTTCTTAGGAGAAACTTTTGGTCTTTTAGCTATTGTCGCCATACTGAACATTTCAGTATTAAATAAGGTTTTTATGACTAATGACCTTAGTACATACAAGTTATTTTCCATTGAACCAAAACCAATCTCCATCCCATTCTTGAAAATAAACACTTTACTCTAAAAAAGGAGACAGTATAACCTTATTCAATGAGACAAGAAACCGAGATTAAATTCCTCTTGATATGAGGAACTACAAAAATTATCTAGTAACAGATAACGTTTCTTGTCCAAAAGTAACTTATCCTGCCCATAGCAACAATTGAAACAACCTCACCAGTACCGACTCGAAGAGTCATCTCTCCCTGTGGCAATGTTTTCCAAGAACTAAATCCTTGGTAAGAGGAACTGACGTGATTAGTAGAACCCGAATCAAGGATCCAGGCAAAATCATCATTCTCTACCAAACACATCTCCAAGACCAATAAATCACATTTACTGGCTTTAGACATCCTCCTCTTCTGGAGAGTAGTGAGATTAGGATCAAAACCTAAATAATCTCCAAGTTCCATTTTAGAGAACACTTCTCTTCTATGAACTTTAACAGAGTCAGCAACACTTGCTTTCTCTTCCTGGAGATTAACTTGGGAACCTGCACTACTGGTATCGTCATCCATCCCTTTGTTCTAAAAAAGTAGGAACTGGCATTCAAATAATTCTTGCAATGAGTCCATGATCTCATGTATAATGACCATATTCTCAACCCTTTTGGCCAAAACATCAGGTATGCTATCCAAAATGTGAAGTTGGGCCAGTGAATTAGCCTTCATCCACACCTCATATGCATTACGAACACTTCGCAGTGCATCAAGGGTCAGGACTTGAGGACACTCCTTAACCATGACAAACTCGAGGTCGTTTACCATGAAATATGTTTTACAAGACTTTTTTCACTGTATGAAATTGGTCAAACTATAGGCATTTAACAGAAAATCAAATATGTTGTTGAAAACAAAAACACATTGACCTACGTTAGATTTTAAGCAAATACTCGTTGAAAAACATACAACAACCAATATGGTTTAGCAAAACTAACATGAACCCCGTGTGACATCTAGTTTCGCAATGTCGTTTCAAAGATTTAGGACAAAAGCCACCGTAGGATGGTTAATTTATCCTTCCTCTGAATTGAGACATTCTCAACCAGCCATTAATACTAGAACAACTCTTGTTCCTATAACGACTAGCCATCATTGATTTGGTCAAGAAAACATTAACTTAACAATTTCCTGTAAGTGTGATTCATCATTTTAGGTCCTAGAGTTCCACCCTAAGCAGCCAATTCGAAGGGAAAAAATTTGATTGGGGCAAAAACTAAAGTGACCCTATCCATTTATGGAGTTTACCTTGATATTGACCAACTGCACAAAACCCATCCAAAGGGGGACGCTCCCAAGGTGCCACGAGGGAGTGCAAGAATGGTCTCACAGTGCGAAAAAATGAAGGAGACTGCATGACGTGTTGACACAAACCCTTCACCCACTTACTATAAATACTCTCTCCATCCACCTTGATATTGACTCATGCAAACGCCATCCAAAGGGGGATGCTCCCAGGGCACCACTACACATCTAGATGTGTATAAGAGACAGGTGCAAGAATGGTCTCACAGTGCGAAAAAATGAAGGAGACTGCATGACGTGTTGACACAAACCCTTCACCCACTTACTATAAACACTCTCTCCGTCCACCTTGATATTGACTCATGCAAACACCATCCAAAGGGGGATGCTCCCAGGGCACCACGAGGCCAGACATGAATCTCAAGACGTGAACATTCAGGGAGAAACGTGAGTGGAATCATTGAAATATCACATATATCTCTTCCTTCCACTGAGTATTTTATAACCTAGGGTTTAGTTTACTTAGAAAAAACACGGCTAAGGATTTTAACTAAGTAACTTTTAGGTTTTCCCAAGAGTAACATTTACCTTGGAAAGTTGAACAACTTTTGATCATCATCCATTAAACTCTTTAATGGAGTCTTTGACCAACTGTCGCATGCTTGCAGAAAATCTATCTAATTCACCTTTCCAGGTAGGTTCCCAAGTAGGGGTGTTCTGTTTCCGTCAACTTAAGTACCCCAGCCTAGACAGAACCCACCTTAGACAAAAGGTCCCTTATAGATAGATTTAATACAATTTTAATCTTTTATGTCAATCAATTTAATCCTATTAAATCAATTTAAAAAGATTAAACTTAGGTTGCTAATCCCATTAGAACCTTGAACTTAGATCTATCTCAATCCAATTTTAAAACCCTTTTAAAATATGAGTTTGCCTAAGTCTGCATGCAACTCTTTCTTATCGATTTTAGTTCTAATTTCCATTATAACGCTTATAATAGAAACAACCAAAACCATTCATAACGCAAAGCAAACACATACAAGGCATTCATAACTTTTACAAAAAGCCTAAGTGTCATGCTCCATGCATTGTTCATTCATTGCTACTTTTATATAACTTTTATACAAACAAGCAATGAACCAAGCAAACATGCTTCCATTCACCCTTATACTATAACACTTATGATATAAAGATGATGCATGAATATGCTTACTGCATGCATAAATATAACTTTTATATTTCATGATGCATGCACATGCTTTCTTGTAATTTCATCATGCCATATTATAACACTTATAATACATGATGCATGAATAATTGTACAACCTAAGGTGGGTTTCAAATCTATATGTCATAAATTATGCCATATAAACCACATACATTTCTAAGCAAAAGTTAATGAATCAGGATAATTAGCCTCAAATCCAAAAAACCAAAAGTTAACTATTATAAAAACAAAGAGTCTCTGGTTCAAACAGGCGAATCGGGTCTTGAACTGTCTGATCGAAGTCCACATCTCCACTGATAGTGTACCAACTTCCTTGTGATCGCCTACACGAAAGAGTAAACGCTTCCAAAGCTAAACGATCATTGAGTAACGATCGTGTACCTTTTACTATGCGATGAAGCATGAGGTACGCGGTCTGCAGCGCGCAACGCATAATGCAAACCTTAAACGATTGTCTAAACGACAATGATGCGGTGAAGCACAATCGTCTAAACGATCGTTGACCGAGTGCTACAGTATCATATACTGTGTGATCGTGTAGTTAGTGACTATGCGATGAGGCATGCTAACTACACGATTGTCTAATGCGCACGCCTGAATGATGAGTATAATATGCTCCCACTCGATTTTTTACCTCCAGCGTTCACGCGATCGGGCAACCAATGCTATGCAATAGAGTAAATGCTTTACCCCATCGTTTAGCATCGTTTAGTAAATACTACACGATCGCGTAGAAAAATATACACAATCATTTAGCCAAATCCCAACGATCATTTACCTAAGGCTATTACGACCAACTCTTGATCTTCTTCCTCGCTGAGAACCGCATCTCCATGCTTTGAAACTTCATCATGAACAACTCAACCAACTCAAACATTTTGAATTACAAACTTGATTGCATGTTAATTTTGCCCAAAAATGCAGGGGCCCTTACAAATTAACACTTTGTAACTTTAAAGAAAGCTTTAAACAGAGGCAATTAACCCATAAACATTCATTAACATCCATCCACAAACGCATTTAACACTTAAATGTAGAAAACCCACCACGACTGTAAAAGAAGTTCAAAATAGAAGTGAAATTTGGAATATCAGAACAACCTTGCTCTAATACCAATTGAAGAAAATCAGATATGAGGATTTCCATGAGCAGCAGAATGATTGATAACGGGGAAAAATGCACGTTATTATGGTGCTAAGTTATTAAAAATGAAGGTTTGCGTTGATAAAATATGTTAGATTACGTCCAAAAAGCATTAAGTTCATAACATTGCGGTCACATGCGCTCATCGTATAAAAACAGTTAACTCTTGTATTTTGTTGCAGAATATGCATTGACACAAAGCGGAAAGCGCGATCACAAGAAATCAACGGTCGAGCACAGCATTACTGCAAGGCTTTGCGGTGATTTGTGCTCGCAAACATCTACTCAAGAAGGATTGCCGCAACTTGGTGAGCGCATCTGGGTGAAAAGCATAATTAATCACGATGGGACAAAAAGCTGATGACGGTCGAGTCCGAATTAAATTGACAAGCCGCTAACGGTCTACTGTAGCAAGTACACTCAGCTTTTCGGTGACAAATATTTGGCACATCAATCAGAGAATTAAAGCCATCCTATCTGTGCAATCATAAAAGAGAAGCCGCCTTTCACCGAAAGCTCTATAAATACCAAAGGCAACCTTCAGCAAAGGAGTTCGAACACTTAGTGAATTTTCTCTTAGATAGAGTAGCCTTGTTCATAGTTTTCCTTTTTATTTAGAAGGCAGAGCGAGAGAAGGGAAGAGATGCCAGAAGATCGCTCAGGACAACTCGAGAGAGAACCCAGAGGCATGGAAAAGTAGAGAACGGGCTGACTCTCGCGAGAGCGAGACTATCTTTTGAATAGAGTAGAAAAGATAGTGTAAAAGCCTTGGAAAGTAAGAGATTGCTACCAGGCTCTTTATTCTCAGCTTGCATTGTTATTTTATATTTCAACTCTATATCTATAAAATGGAATTTCTTTATCTACATCTGTTCACTCTCTTGAAAGCACGAATGAGTAGCTAAATTTACCGAATGGGTTGAGAAGAACTAAGCTAACAAGAACTAGGATCTTCATCGCATGCGATTATCTTGTTTTATGCTGTGCCCAACACCCCTTTAGAGCTACTCGAGAGAGAGTCTAAAGAAAGAACCTAAGACTCTAGAGAGCTAGGTTAGAATCTAGATTCGAGAGAGCAAGATTAGATCTGCATAAGCAAGAGATAGGGACTTAGAGATAAGTTTTGTTTGCCAACCTGCATCGCATGCACCCTAGAGATAGGTTATGATATTATGTGGTCGCCTTATTTGTGTGTGCGTCATTTTGTCATTGCATAAATAAGAATAGAGCTTATGTGTAGGTCCTATAGAGTCATCGCATATATCGCATGCGTTTTAGTATTAGAAGCTATAGCATTCACGTCGAGAGATGGTTTGCTATTGTATGTATGTTACATGATCACATAACATGAACGCATCCTAGGAAGTGTTAGCCGAACCCCTTCTCAACCCGTTCACCGTATACTCATCGCATCTTCCGTATTATCAACTCTTTTCGTGACTTCGCTACATTTGTTTATTTTATTACCGCAAACAACAACTCAAAACAACTATTTGATTTCTTGGTTACCGTAAAGTCTTCTTGAAAATTACAACTGCATATTGTTTTCCCTAGTCCCTGAGTTCGACCCTAGACTTACCAGGAAACTCAGTGGAATTTATACTTGGATTCTGCTGAGCAAACTTGTTGCTCAACGCATTTCCATCACCGCATTTCATTCCATAATTTCACCTCATAAAATAACGCATCAATGATTGTTCCAAATTCGATTCAAAATTGAACACTAACAATTACAGTCAAGAAACATAAACTAACAGGTCATGCACAATACGAAATTACAGCATGCTTATAGATGAGAACAAGGGATAAAGTATCATACATTTGAAGACTCATTCTTCAAACTCCCTCGATCACGAATGCTCGATCAGTCTCCAAGATAGCAATACATGAACGCTCGAACACAACGGCCGCGACATAGCACGATCAACAACAACCACCACACGAACATTGCGAACACACAACAAATGGCTTCCAAAACCTCGAACTCAGTCGAGTTGAGTGAGGACACCACCACAATAGTTGCCGTGGTATTCCCAGTGTGAGAGTTTGGAAGTGTGGGCTCTTTATGGACTTGATTAGAGGAAGAGACCAGAGGAACAACAATCGTGTAGATGATTGAGCAAGTGGGAGATGAGAAGTGTCTATCGTATAGATGAACACTCAGTCGTATAGAAGAAAGCAACCTATCATATAGATAATGCCCTACGATTGTTTAGCTATGACCAACTGAGTGAACTATCACATAGTAACACTCGACGATCATTTAGTCTCTCAATGAGCTATCGTTTAGTGAAACGATTCCACTTGATAGCAATCCGTGAGTTCCTTTCCAAATTAAGCAATTCTTCTAAATTTAGGAAAATATTTTCCTTTTATCTCACGGTTACCATAAAACCACCAATAACATCCCACTCAATTGGTTATTATAGAAAAAGAGATAATTATCCAATAATTAATATTATTATAAATATATATGTTAACCAGCTTACCATATTATATTTATGACCTATAGTTTTAATATTTCATCTCATGAAACATATAAACCATAGTTCTTTTTCTATTTTATGGTACTTAATGTAAATCATATTTACATTAATCCTACACTTGATGTATCTCATACATCACACCAATTATATCATATATATAATCGAATTTCCTCTTGTCAATTTGAACATTTCAAATCAACACCAAGAACTGATTCTTAACTTGAATCCATTGAGCTACCAAGGGGACCTTATGAACTTGTAGCTTAAAGCTCCAATGGTACGTGAATAACTGTCTAAACTCTTTAGTCACGGGATCCACCATTCGTTAATTGTCGGGCACTCCACTAAAGACCGACAACTGCACTCTCTTTAATACAGATATATTTTGTGTCCATATCAACCAATCAACAGTGCGATAAACCTCCACAGATCGCTAGTAAGTATAACTGGGCCAATAAACGTTATGCCCCTATAGTTACATCTAACTCCTTAAGTACCACTTATCCTCTAATGAACATAAGTCATAGTCCTACTATGACTGAGTCCTCTTTTCCAAAGAGAAGTTGTGGCCACTATGTTCAAGACTTGGAATCAACCCTTAAGGAAGCAATCTATCTACTTACCCCTGCTTCGGGGAAAGAGTAAATTCCATCTTGTGTAATTGAGTTCCCAACTCCCAAATCAGATAAATCCCCAAAAAGGTAGGTTTGTTGAGTTGGCAATTTGACCACTCTCACCCATACTAATCAAAGGACCACCCTCAAAGGCTGGAGTTTCCAAAACACTCAGGATTAAGGTTATGTCACCTATGGTCGTCTAGATGAGATGTAAGTCTCAAGTATCAATGACGTTATATAAAAAGACTAGTTATCTCGTGGTCCGGTCTTATATAAACTCTTTGTATAGGTCACCCCTGCTTGCATGTCTCCACATGAATAGTCAGGATCTACCATATGTAGTAGTTCACAACACTTGCAAACCTCTACAAAGTGGGCCATATCCATAGTGTCACCAGGATCAGGTATCCCTCCTCAATCCTTATACTATAGATCTTTTTAGGTTATCACTTAAGGCATGATCCACTTGCATATCTCATATACATGCTTAAGTTTTCGTACAATAACCATGGAGCTTTGTTTATTAGATATGAATAAATGCAAAATAAAATCACTCTTATTTTATTCATACCAATGTGTATAGTTTACAAACTACAAGACTCCTGGAGAATTAAGACACCAATCCCAACAGATGATCCATTCAATCCAATGTCTGAAGATGAAACACATGAGGCCCTTGACTTTCCCCTCTTAGTTCACCAATAATTTCCTCCTTTGTTCCTCTTACAACTGTTTATGAAACAACTTGGTTGGGTACAAGCAACGTCCAACATACTAAAGACCTAGTTGGGGAGACGCATGACTGCCAACTAATAACTTGTAGAAATGCAAGTTATTTTATCTCTCTCATCTAAAAGAATAAGAAAAATCTCTGAAATTACAATTGCTAAAGAATTCATATAGGTAATCGAAGTATGCGATCATACATCTTCAATGCCTGATCTATCTGAATTTTGAGCTAATGTTGTTGTTTTAATGCAGAACGCCCATCGATGCGATCAAATGAGAACTATCAGAGACAAAAACATGATCACATAACTAATTAAGTCGGTAACTTTAGGCGATGAAGCATGATATGACATGGACGGTGGAAGTCAAATCACAGATTGAGTTGGTGGCTGACAAGAGAACTTTTTTGAAGATTCAATGAACTTCTGACGGTTGCAGGCGACGCATCAGGGTATGGAATTTAATGCACCTTATTAACACAATCATGAGTAAGAGAAGAGAAGTCATCCTCAGATGCCTATAAATACCCATGCAATCGCCATGTAAGAACATATATCAGAGACATCAAATTTTTGAGAAGAAAACACTGTAAAAATCCTTCTCGTTCAGCCATAAAAACACCCTAGTGAGCACTTGGGTCTCTTGTGGAAGAAGAGAAGCTCCATTGTTCAATATCTGCAATGAAATAGTCATCATTAGACTGGAGGAAGCAAGACGCTGCACACCACGGCTTGGTTCTCTATCCCTTTCTTTATCTTAAAGTGTATTTATGTTGTATCGTTAACGTTGAAAAGTTCAAAGTCTACAATATGAATACATATTTATTCCATCCTTTGTTCATTTTCTCCATCATTATCATGAGTAGCTAAATTAATTTATGGGTTGAAAAGCATGTAGCCAACACGAACTAAGCAACAAAAGAATCATGTGATCAAATTGTTTTATGTATGCCTACATGCGTCATTTCGATGAATCAAAAGATTACTCTAAGTAAATTGAATCTAGGTTTGAAAGAACTCGGATTTAGAACTCATAAAACAAGAGGAGATGCTCCTTAAAAATAAGTACATCTTTTATATATTGCACTCATCGCATGCATCTGAGAGATAGGATAGTATGGCTAGATACACTGAGAAGTGTTGATCGTCATATCAAGTGCATTGCTTGAATGCATGATTCATATAGTTTCTTAGGAAGTGTTTGTAAAAATTCTTCTCGACCCTATCATCGCATATGAGTATCCAACAACCACCACTCATACTGTTTCACTTAAAGTACAACCCTCATCGCATGAAATTTAGAGTTAGAATAATACCAAAAATTGGCCATTTTATTGAACATTTCATTTGCATTAAGATCAAAGTATTAGTTTCATCGCACTCTTGTAAGAAATCACTGAGTTCGACCCTGGACTTACCAGAACCCTGGTTGAACTTGCACTTGGGTTCTACCAAATAAAACAAAGTGTTATAACCTCATAATCATTATTCATCTCATTGCATGGTATGAACGTATCAAGCTTTTGGCGCCTTTGCTGGGGATTGCAGTAACTGAGTGTGTTAAGACTATTCTTATTGATCTTTGCAGACCTTGAATTCCTAGAGTATTGTACCTTGAATGTGAGGAAGGCATAAGTGCTCTATGAGCTACAAAAATACTCCTGAGCTCGTATACGACTCGAAAATCGAGAGAACTTTTCGTAGAAGATAGAGAGCTAACAGAAGAAGATGACAAAATAGAGCTCACAGGATGGCCGAACAACAAGATCACCCAGAGGAGCCATGAGTAGTGAACAATAATGATGATGAAGCACTTGCCAACCCCATTTTATTGGCAAATGATCACAATAGACCCATTAAAGGTTATGGCGTAACCAACTTGTATGATTTCTCACCAGGAATCATGTGACCAACCTTAGATGGAACAAGATTCAAAATGAAGCTTGTAATGCTTCAAATGATTCAGATGACAGGTCAATTTGGGGGAAGGTGTGGTGAAGATCCCCACGCCCATCTGAGAATTTTTATCGAAATCTGCAACACCTTTGTATTTCCAAACGTCACCCTAGAGGAAATATTACTCATATTATTCCCATTTTCACTATGCGATGATGCTAGAAAGTGGGCATACTCACTTGAACCAGATGAAATAACATTTTGGTAACAAGAAGTAGAGAAGTTCATGAAAAATACTTCCCACCAACGGAAAATGCAAAAAGAAGAAGGCTAATTACAAACTTTCAGCAAGAAGAAGACGAAACGTTTAGTGATGCGTGATGCGTGGGCGAGATTCAAGAGATTAGTCAGGGATTGTCCACATAATGGACTTTAGATGGAAATCTTCTACTATGGTTTAAACTTAAGATCATAGACTGCAGTAAACGTTGTTGCAGTAGGTGGACTATTGGACAAAACATATATTGAGACTAAAAACATTCTTGATCGAATCTCGAAGAACCATGAAGATTGGCAAGAAATTGAATATGGATCAAGAACAAACAACAGAAGCCAGAGTAATGATGCTATCGCATCACTACAAACATAGGTAAGTGCAATGACTAATTTGCTACAGGCAATGACCATGGCCAAGTTTGGCATGAGAGGTGGGCAAGTGAACGCAATTGCCCAGAGAATAATGGAAGTTATGTCCTTTGTGAAGAACCTCATTCCTTTTAGGAGTGCTCGCGTAATCAACAATCTGTTTACTTCATAAAAAAAAACCTTTTTTCCAACCCTTACAATCTTGATTGGAGAAATCATCACAATTTTTCTTGGGGTGGTGATAGCTGGTAGAAATACAAGTTATTGTAGCCTTTTATTTAGAATTATGAGGGCTAATAAGTAGAATATGTGGCGATTATACTAAGAATTTATGTGAAAAGTGAGCTTGCGTCGATCAACATGGAAAATCTCTGCTAACCCAATTTATGCGTTATTCTGCGTCAAAATGTATATTTTTGTAGCTATCGCAGGAATCCATCGCATGTAGTGAATTTCAGACCATCGCAAGGGTGATCGCATGCGTTCATTGCATGGATGTTGCAGCTACAAAGTAATACATGATAGAAGGGTGATCGCAAGGTTGGTGGAATGTGATGGTACTTCGGAAAAAACGAGCATGAACGCATACCTTGGGAGTATAAAAAAGGTGATGTTGACATTTCACCTACCTCGCCATTAGTGGCAGTGATTCAGAGTGGGACCATTAATGCTATCGGCGATTGAGCTCTATAAATAGAGCCTTAGAGCCCAAATTCAAGGCATCCGAGCTTCTGCCTTGAGGCAGATCCTTGTGATCACAGATGAAGCGTGAGAAGACATTCTTTGATAGTTCTTTATTCCTTCAACTCATTCCGAGTGACGATCGGAGCTTTTCTGGAGATAGATCTTGAGAGATACTACTCCACTCCCCATCCATGGCACCATCGGTAGCCTTGACATACATCTGATGAAAGCAAGAGATGGCCTACATCTAGCCTTCCATCTCTTCTCTTATCTCTGTATTGTATTACATTTAGGCTTAAGACATTAATACATTTTGTAATCAATGCATCTCTTTATTTCCTTCGACTCCATCTTCATTAACTTCTTCTTTATCATCTCTTACTTTCATTGCAACGAACTAAGTAAGATTGCAAGAGTTATCGAATACTCAATCATGCGGCATAGACATATGAAGCATGTAGCAAACCACCGAGAGGTGTGCGTTGCGCGAGTATAGTGAGTTAATCCTCCTGCTTAATGTGAGGCTATAGCAACGCTTGTCTATGAGCAGCCACAATGCTTGTCTATGAGCCGATTAGCGGCGACTAATTGCCTGAAAGGGTAAGTGGTGGAACTCACTAAGCAAAGTAAGCAGTGTTCCTAGAGATAGGAATAATCTTATATTCAACACAACCATGCTTTATGCGATCATCTTGTCTTATGTATGCATCATTCACCCTTTGAACGTACTCGAGAGAGTAGTCTAAAGATAGAATCTAGGCTTGAGAGAGTCGGATTAGATCGTATAAGCAAGAGTAGAAACTTAGACATAAGTTCTATATGCTATTTATATATCGCATGCGCCTTAGAAATAGGAATGGTGGTATGCGGTCATCTTGTCTTATGTGTGCGTCATTCATCATTTGGACATACTTAAGAGAGTAGTCTAAAGATAGTCTAGGCTTGAGAGAGTCAGATTAGATCGCATAAGCAAGAATAGAAACTTAGAAATAAGTTCTATCGACTATTTTGCATATGCATCATATGTGTCCTAGAAATAGGAATTATGGCATTCTGCATTGAGAAATGTAGTATTGATATTTGTGTATAGCATGGTCGCATAACTATTCTTTAATAGCTGGGATTACCCTTGCGATCAAGCTTAATGATGCTGTGAATTTATCCCCTCCACCATTTTATCTATTTTTCCATGCATCTTATTACGCGTTAACAGTTGCCGCGTCTCTACCAATTCTCATAGTCATACTTCCATTGCTCAATCTGTTTAGTTAGGAGTAGGAGTAGCACATAGTCTTTTAACTGCCTTATTCTTTTATTCATCGCCGCAAACGCATTGCTTCGCAACATTTAGTTACAAGTCCCCGAGTTCGACCTCGGATCACCCTAAGAAACTTGCGATCTCATTATACTTGGCGAGAGAGCAAGAAAACTTGTGGCAAGAACGCATGGTCATCACATATACTCTTAAATGCATATTGCATATTTCTTAGTCCAACGCATGACCATCGACGCATGGAGATCAATGCATATCATAAGATGCACGCATATTTACTCTCCATTTTCCACCCAACAGGTGGTAATCAACTACAAACACAAGCCAGCTCTCACAACGCCCAAAGAGACGAACCACCAGGGTTTCATCAAAGACCAAATGAGCACCAACAAGCAGCCAACTCATCTCAACCATCAACCTCCTCTTCCTTTGAAAACTTGTTGAAGGAATACATATAAAAGAATGAAACAGCTCTCCCAAACCAAGCAACATCAATTCGCAATCTTGAAGTACAAATGGGACAGATCGCAGGCGAATTGAAAAACAGGCCACAAGGTACACTCCCAAGCACCACAGATATTCCTCGCAACATGGGGGACAAGGGCAAGGAACAATGCTAGGCGGTGACTTTACGGAGTGGACACATCACAACAGAAGTGGCAAGAAGGAAACAAACGAAGAATCTGAAACTAAAAAAGATAAAGAACGTGTGTTCGATGAAAATGTTCCCAAAGAAGTACAAGGATCAGGAGAAGTAACCTCCACATCTTCCACGACAATAGTACCACAGGAGGTGCAAGTGCCTCCATTTCCACAGAGACTAGAAAGGAAGAAAAATGATGAAAGTCAATACCAACGCTTCCTTGGAATATTGAAGCATCTGCACATTAACATCCCTTTTATTGAAGCAATAAAACAAATGTCTACCTATGCTAAGTTCCTAAAAGACATCATGTCCAAGAAAAGGAACATAGGTAAATACGAGATGGTGGCCCTAACACAACACTACAATACGATAATTCCTCCAAAGATGCGATCTTGGGAGCTTTACAATACCTTGTTCAATTGGTGGAATTTATATTGGGCACGCTCTACGCGACTTAGGAGCAAGCATAAATCTGATTCTCTTGTCAATTTTTAAATGATTGGAGATTGGAAAACATACTTCCACCACAGTTACCCTTCAGTTAGTGGATCGATCCCTCGTGCATCTGGAAGGGAAGCTAGAGGATGTGTTAGTTAAAATGGATAAATTTATCCTCCCTACAGACTTCATTATACTTAATTACGAGGCAGATAAAGATATCCCCATTATCTTGGGACGACCATTTCTCTCCACTGAAAGAGCCCAAATCGATGTACATAAAGGAGAAATCGCAATGCATGTAATGGCCAAAAACTGAAGTTCAACATCGTTAAGGCGATGAACTATCCAGAAAAAGTAAGTTCATGCGATATAGATGAAGAGTGGCCCTGTAACTTTGATTGGGGAACTGATGAAGAAATAGGATCGAAGAAAGAAACATTGCTTCAGTTGAAATTAAAGATGTCCACGGGGCGGGGCGGGGCCGAGGATGCCATTTTCCATCCCCGTCCCCGCTCCTCATTTCATTCCGCATCCCCGTGAAATTCCCCACAGGGATCGGGGCAGGGATTCCCCGTGGGGAATTCGCAGGGATCAGGTTCCCCACGGGGAATTTTTGCCCGTTACTTTTTTTCCATAAAAAAACCAATTAATTTAAATCACTAATGTGAGCAAATTTTAATTAAATAATTAACTTTATCACTAAATTGTTTATTATAGTTAGTTTTATATGACAATTTGAATTTAAAGATAAATTACTCAAATTTTGGCCTAAAAAAGCTAATTAATTTTTTAGTAGAAAGAAATAAATATAAATCAAATTATTCACATATATAATCTAAATTTAAACATTCCATTTAAACATATTTATTATGTTTCCCAATAAATAATCAAATTTGAAATTTAAATGTAATATTTATATAATAATAATAATAACATAACATTAGATAACTATACTAAATAAATATGTAAAAGCTAATCGGGCGGGGTCGGGGGCGGGGATGGGGAATGCATTCCCCGTCTCCGTCCTTATTTAGCTCATGGGGATTTTTTCCCCCACTTCCTTCTCCATTCCTTGCCTAATCGGGGAATCCCTACCCCATTCGAAGCAGGGCCCCTCCCCGTGGGAAAATTGGACATCTCTAGTTGAAATATGTTATGTAATGACAGAAATTCAAAAAAGTTGTGAATCATTGAATATAGAGGAGAGAAAAAGCACGAACAAGTCCTCACTTGAATAACCTCCAGTTTTGGAATTGAAAGTGTTGCCTGTCCATTTGAAGTATGCATTCCTTAGACAAAACGAGACCTTACCAATTATTATATCGGCCATACTTTCTAAAGAAAAAGAAGCAGCCCTACTAGAAGTATTAAAGAAGTACATTAAGGCAATAGGGTGGACTCTTGTTGACATTAAAGGTATAAGTCCATCCTACTACATACATAAAATCAGGCTTGAAGAAGGACAGAAAGGCTCTGTTGAACCTTAACATAGGTTGAACCTTGCGATGAAAGAAGCGTTAAAAAGGAAATCATTAGGTGGTTAGATACAAGAATTATTTTCCCCATTTCAGATAGCACATGGGTTAGCCCAGTGCAATGTGTTCCAAAGAAAAGGGGGATGATAGTTGTACGCAATAAGAATAATGAATTAATACCAATGCGCACAGTCACCAATTAGAGGATTTATATGGATTATCAGAAACTCAATACGACGACCAAAAAGGATCACTTCCTTTTGGCCTTCATTGACCAAATGCTGGATAGGTTAGTGGGGAACGATTACTCTTGCTTTTTGGATGGCTACACGGGGTATAATCAAATAATGATCACACCTGAGGATCAAGAAAAAACAACTTTCACATGCCCGTATGGTACGTTTGCCTTTCGAAACATACCTTTTGGACTATGCAACGCCCCTAGCACCTTTCAAAGGTGCATGATGGCTATCTTTTTAGATTATCTTGAGGACTCAGTAGAAATATTCGTGGATGATTTTTCAGTCTATGGAAGGACGTACGAAGTATGTCTAGAAAATCTAGAAAGATCCTAAAAAAGTGTGAGGACACGAATCTGGTTCTGAATTGGGAGAAGTGTCATTTCATGGTAATTAAGGGAATTGTTCTCGAACAAAAAAAGTTTTCAAATTCGACTTAGAAGCTAATAGAGCAAAAAATTGAGGCCATTGAAAGGTTACCACCACCTACAAATGTGAAAACTCTGAGAAGTTGCCTAGGACATGTTGGATTCTATCGAAGATTTCTCAAAGATTGCTAGACCACTGAACATGTTGCTAGAAGTTGATAGACCTTTTGACTTTGATGCCAATTGCCTTAACGCATTCGAAAAATTAAAGAATGCATTTGTCTCAGCTTCAGCCCTGATTACACCTAATTGGACAAAACTATTCAAGCTAATGTGCGATGCTAGTGGATATGCGATGGGTGCAGTTTTGGCTCATCGAATAGAAAAGGTTCTTCATCCCATCGCATATGCAAGTAAGACTCTTAATAGTGCTTAGAAGAATTACACTACTATTGAAAAAGAGATGCTGACGGTGGTCTTCGCCATGGAAAAATTAAGACTTTATCTATTGGGATCGAGGGTTATCTCCACACAAACCATTTAGCTATCAAATACTTGATGACAAAGAAAGATGCGAAGCCAAGACTGACAGATGGGTTATACTGCTTCAAGAGTTTGATACATAAATAATAGAAAGAAAAGGGTCAGAGAATAAAGTCGCAGATCATCTATCGCGACTTGAAAATCATGAAAATGATCGCATTCAACCTACTGTAATGCCTCCTTCCTGAAGAACTACTATTGAAGATCCACGAGTACTTGCCCTAGTATGCAGACATCGAAAATTTCCTAGTCTGCAAACAATTTCTCGAAGAATATACATCACAACAAAAGAAAAGGCTCATGCACGACTGTAAATTCTATTATTTGGACGAGCCTAACCTGTACAAAAGAGGATCTGACCAAATTTTTAGGCAATGTGTTCCCAAAACTGCATTACAATGCATCCTCTATCAATGCCATGAATTGCCCTACGGTGGGCATCTCGGAAGTCAACATACAGCTGCAAAGCGGATATTATTGGCCCACCTTATTCAAGGATGCATGCGAATATATCATGAAGTGTAGATGCCAAAGCACCGGGAACATTTCAAAAAAGAATGAAATGTCGATGAATGTTATTCTGGAAGTGGAATTATTTGATGTTTGGGGAATTTATTTTATGGTTCCATTTCTGCATCCAATGGCCACAACTACATCTTGTTAGCTGTTGACTCTGTATCTAAGTGGGTAGAGGCAATCTCATATACTTCAAACGATGAGATCACTGTCTCACATTTTTTATAGAGAAATATCTTTACTCACTTTGGCACTCCGCGTGCTATTATAAGCGATGAAGACACACATTTCATCAATTGCATTGTTGGCAAGCTTCTGATCAAATACAACGTTCACCAAAAATAGCCACAACTTACCACCCTCAGAAAAATGGTCAGGCTGAAATATCCAATAGGGAAATTAAGACAATACTTGAGAAAGTTGTTATTCCGATGCATAAAGATTGGGCACAAATACTCGACGAAGTGTTATGGGCATATCACACTGCATATAAAACTCCAATAGGAATGTCCCCATATGCTCTGGTCTTTGGTAAAGCTTGTCATTTGTCGTTGGAGCTTGAACACAAAGCATTTTGGGCTACAAAAAAACTCAATTTTGAGTTGAAAGCTACAGGAGGGGCGAGGAAGCTCCAGCTGTTGGAATTGGATGAATGGAGGCTACAGGCATACGAGGATGCCAAAATTTACGAGGAACGAACAAAGCGTTGGCATGATCAACACATTCGTAAGAAAGATTTTGAAATTGGCCAAAAGTACTATTGTTTAACTCTCGATTACATCTTTTTCTAGGGAAGCTGAAATTGCGTTGGTCAGGACTTTCATTATCAAGGAAGTCTACCTACATGGAGTGGTAGAATTAGTCAGTGAAGACGGGACCAACGCATTCAAGGTGAACTGAAAAAGGATCAAACCCTACTATGGAGGTGATTTCAATTGCAAAAAAAACCTACATGGACTTGGGAAAACCTGAGTAATGCGATACAAGGAGTCCCTGTGCCATACAACGATATCTTTTTTGGGGGCACATCATATCATTTTTTGTATCCTTTTATACTTTTGTTACCTGTTCTTTTTAATTAATTTCTCATTTGTTTATGCTTTTATTCTTTCTCATTTTGTGATCAATGACTACCAGCCGAAGTTGAACAAAATTTGGGAACGTGAAACTAGGGTTTCTGGGGTGATGAGTGATGCGATGAGCTTGGTGATATGTGGGAATTGTATCCAACGCATCTAAAAAGCTCATCACAGTGAGGGAACGATTCGTCATCCTACTGTAAGTCGGTGAAAAGACACGTCGCCTGACATTTCATCAGATCACCATTATTACGTGAAGCATTATGATTACCTCGAATCGCGAGGCAACCCATCGTTCCTTCTCCTTTTCTTTCTTCGCCTTTTAAACATTTCTTCTCAAACAACCCAAGCTCTTTACGCTTTACCAAAACCCTAAACCCTCTGAATTCTGGAAATTCTTCGCGAAGCTTCAAGCTTTCCGATCTATTGGAATTAGGAAACAAGCAGCGGAAGAAAACATGATCATTAAGCATTCTAATTCATTAAGTTTGGCTTCAAATTCAACATATTCATAAACTAAAAAGAGAGTCTCAACACTAACCTTTGAAGTACCTCTTGAATCCTTTAGTTGTGAACCACCACAAGGTCTTTCCTACTATTCTCTTGGAGCCTTAGATTGAGTTATGAGACTCAAAATAAGCTTGAATAAGGGAAAATGGAGGTGAAGAACTGATTTTTCGACAGTGTGAAGAATACTTCTTCAAACAGATTTTTCAACAAAAATCTCTTCAAATGCATGCCTGGTTTCCACTTCAATTTGGTTTATTTATTGCATGAATTTCAAACAACAAACCTTCTGCATGAATTCCAGCTCAAGCTTGAGAATTTGAACTGTAAATGTAATGGATTGGTGACTAACCTACTAGGTGAAGAAGCTGGAAATTCCCACTTTTCCGATTTTTCTAATTTTTCAATTTTTTATTTCAATTCCAAAAGTAAAATTTAAAAATAACTTTTCAATTTTAATTCTTTAATTAAAATTTAGTTTTTATTAATTTTACAAAAATTAATTCAATAATTAATTAAATAATTTAATTAATTCTAATTAATTTAATATTAAATATCAAATTAATTAATCACCAATTCCACTATCATGAATCCCTATTCATGAATTTAATATTTAAATCACATTTAAATACTAATCGATTCTCCATTTTTTTTAATTCCAAAATCAAACGTGTAATTATATCACATATAATTACTAATTCCTTTAATTCTAATTTGAACGTTTCAAATCAACTTATCACGCTACTCTAAGGCTGATTCGTTTGTGAGCTAGTAAGGGGACCTAGTAGACCTACAAATTATCGGCTCTAACGATCCGAGATTAATTGGCTAAACTCTTTACACCGAATTAATTCCTATCCGTTTACTACTGAATCACTCCACTAAAGCCCGTAGTTGCACTTCCCTCATTGTAGATATATTGTGTCCACTAGATATAACCATGATTAGTAAGTCGATCCTTCACAGGTCGTTCGTAATAACGACTGGGTTAAAAGATTGTTTTATCCTTAAGATTACCTCTTGTTCCTTAAGTCCCATTGCTCCTCTAATGAACAATTGGTTTGTGATCCGACCAACAAACCGAGTCCCTCTCGAGCCAATGAGAGGGTGGAGCCCCTTGTTCAAGACTCGGAGTCAGCACTTAAGGGAACAACCTCTCTACTATCCCTGATAGTGGGTAGGAGTAAATTTCATCTTGCACCCTATGTCCCCAGCCATCTACCCAATCTTACCCCTGAAATGGGAGGCTTATTGAGTTGGTGCTGTTGAGCCAACCCTCACCTATGCAAATCTAAGGAAAATCCCAAATAAACAGGAGTTCATAGTTAGCTCAGTAAACAGTGTTATAAAGTAAGAGTGACTTATTTCATGGTCCGATTTTATGCAAACTCATTGCACAGGACGCCCCAACTCCTCATGTCATCACATGTACGAATTAGGATCATTTTGTCTATAGCACTTTACAACTCCTTGTAACAACTACAGAGTGGGTCGCATCCGATAGTGTTACCAGAATAAGGCACCCAACCTTACTCATATACTATAGATCATTTAGACTATTTACTTGAACCTGATCCACTCTTATGTCTCCACATAAATTTCAAGTACTCATGTAATAGTCATGAATCTTTTAGTTTATTGGATTTATTTCTAAAACGAAATAAGCAATTCATATATTCAATACAACTTTATTGAATCAAACTTCAATAACAACTTTACTGAATTTATCATAACAAGTTTATTGTTTACAAACCACGAGTTTTAGGACATAAAACCCAACAAACTCCCACTTGGACTAAAACTCCAGTGGTAACATACATATGAATATATATAATGCTGAGTTTTAAGTTTTACAGAGAAATACAATAAACTAGGGCATCACATACCCATGGTTTTCCTTTAGGTATCACATACCCATCCTTAGGTATCACATACCCATGGGTTTTTCTCCCACTTGCCCTAGGTTATACAACTTGTAATCCTAGTCTCACTAGGTGATCCTCAAACACTTTAGCCGAGAGGATTGCTGTAAACATTTTAGTATACTATGGATTTCTCATTAAACTATATAGGGAATTCATCTTATTTTCACAACTCTTTGTTTCTTGATGCTGCCACTAAGACTTGATGACTTGAGTTTCCACTCAAATTATGGCTAAGTTGTCATACATTCCTTCCACTACATCAAGGTACCCTCAACTCTTTGAGTAAAATGCACCTGACCTGTCTAAACAACTTTTGTTATAGTATCAGCTTTGATCGATAACTCTTATTGATATGCACTTGCTTTTATAGAATACAAATAATACATGGTGATCTCGTATATTTTTTCCAAAAAAATTTGTATTTGTCAACATAAACACTTGATTTTCATCTTCTTGAAAAAATATACTACTTTTGGATTGCCTATAGATAGGCATGTCTTTGAACAATATTTCAATACTTAAGGGTTCAACACTAACACATGTGTCGATCTTTTCTCTAGATTTCTGAATTATGTAAACATCTTTTACATATCATAAACAACTTTTATGGGCTATCCACATATTATATAGAGTTTCAGAAAAAACCTTAAAATTGGAATGATGTTCAAAACAATCAAGACAACTAGGTGTAGAGAGTTTTCACAGGATTTCATGTTCTATCAAAATAGCCTTAGAAATCTCAAACTCTCTATTTTCTTTACTTTGATCCAATCGAAGTATTTCGTTTTTATTTTACCTAACAAGCTTTATACACCTTTAACTCTTCAAGTGTTCTAAACTTATTACTTCGGTTAAATAACTATTTGTCTTTATTGATTTCTAGCCGCTTTTAAATATCTAAATATTTGCAAAAGGATTTTAACTTAGTTGGTTCTAACAGAAGTTGCTATAGGGTAGAACAAATACAACTTTTTCTACTGAACGTTTCATTTATAACAAAAGGTTTATACAATATGTTCTTTACAAAGGATAAAATAACTTTCATTACAGTAACAAAAGTAAACAAGTTTATCTTTCAATAGCAACTACAAATCCCACTGGTTGTTCTGAGATATTCTCTCTTGTTCAAAACTTGGAGTTTACAAGAAACTAGTTTCCTTGTCTTGCTTTCTTTGCTCTTTTCTCCACAAGGTATTGTGGGCAGTTTCTCTTCAGCGCCCTTCTTCGCTGCAGTGGAAACATTTTACTTTGTCTGCAGTTTTTACCTTGCCCTTTCTGCCAGTAGGTTTCTTTTTCCCTTTCCCTTTGCTCTTCTTTACTGAAATACTCTTATTCTTGAAGAAGAAGCCATATCAGGCTTTTTAGAGGATGATCTTTTTTTTCCTATAGTAGTAACATTTACCTCTTGTTCTAGTCCTTTTGCTCTCATCATGTCTAGTAAGCCTGTATCTCATTGAGAAACGTAGTCAAGTTATACTCTATTTTATCATCAGTGTGTTCGTATAGAACTACAAAAAACTCTTTGGAAGATATTCAAGAATAAAGCCAACTTGACTCTTCTCATCAATGGCAACACCGTTTACTTCTGCCACGTTGAAATGGACCAACATGTCTAGGACATGTTCTCTAACAGAGGTCCCTTCTTTCATACGATAGTTGTAAACATATTTGATTGCATCATGCCTCAGGGAGAAGGACGGTTGTCCAAACATCCAACACAGAGATACCATAATCTCCCTGGCAGTACTTATGCTCTCATGTTTCTTGGCCAATACATTAGATATGCTGGCAAGAATATAGCACGAGCTTTCTCGTTAGCCTTGATCCATATGTCGTATGCATCTCGAACATTTCGATTTGCATTTGAGCTAGGAACAGGAGGAAATTCCCCTGTTAAAATGAATCTCGGGTCATCTATCATTATTATTGTATTTAAGTTTGATTTCCACGTAGCATAGTTATCCCTGGTAAGTTTATTAGAAGCCAATAGTTACACTAAAGAATTCATCATTCTGAAAATATAAACAAAATTTATTAGTGAATTGCTTTTAAACCCAATCATGTTTTAGCAAAGTAACAATGTACCCAAAATTCATTATTTTTGCAACGATACTATAGTAATTCAGAATAAGTGCTACCGAGGGGCAGCCAAATACTTCTTCACTAAAGCAAGACATTCTTGACTAAATACTATCTCCAGAATAACTCATATTCCGATAGTCATTTAGCTACCATTTTTTGTTAGAACTTACTAACACTTTAGTAATTCCGTAAGTGTAACCTTCCAGTTTCAGACCTCATAGATCGACTCTAACTATGCTACCAAATTGGAAAGTCAAAGTTGGAAAACAACCTAAGAAATCCAATCCATTTTTGGAGTTTGAGTTGTTCCAAATCCTATGTTACAACTCTCCGAGGGGATAGCCATTGTTAAACAACTAGCAAGGCCGACATAAAGATGACAAGCAGGCGCAACATAGGTATCTCACGGTCTAAACAAACGAAAGAGACCGCAGGACATGTTGACACGTATTCTTCACCCACTTACTATGAACTACTTCCCCCATTCACCTTGATCTTGACCCCATGCAAACACTTTTCGAATGGAGCAGTTGAGGTTCATAATCGACACGAAGTGTTGCACTCACAATGTGAACTTTCTAGGAACGTGAGAGTTGAAAATATATCGTATAATTGATTTTATATTGAACATCTTCCCTTCATTCACCTTGATCTTGATCCCATGCACACATTTTCCGAATGGAGCAGTCGAGGTTCATAATCGACATGAAGTGTTGCACGGATCTCATGGTGTGAACATCTTAGGACGTGAGATTTAAAATCAAAACATCATTTTTTGATTTTACTATGAATAACTTCCTCTATTCACCTGATCTGATTCATGCCAACACTTTCTGAATGAAGCAGTCGAGGTATAATCGGCATGAAGCAAAGCATGAATATGTGAACTCTTAGGGACATAAGAGCTAAAAATAACATATCGTAGATGTTATTAATCTCTCATTAAAGCATTCTAATAAATTCCCATTGAAGTGTTCTAATAGCATATCATATATGTTATTAAACTCCACTGAAGTGTCCAAACATTTGTTTGGGTATATTTTTACTCAGGTTTATTCCGGCTAATTAAACAACCTAAGTCTAGGTGTTTATCCAAATATAACGTTTATATTTGGATTTAACCTATGATGGCTAGGTGATAAACTAGTTTTAAAACCTCACACCACTCACGTATTGTTCATAAAACTGGTTAACAAAGTTAAATTATTCCGCCATAATCCCCAGGTAGGAGGTGTTACGTAGATCGTCAACTTAAATACCCCCATCCTTAGACAGGATTATATACCGGTTGAGTTTGTAACCCTAGTTTTACAAGATAACAACCTATTTTAACTTATTAAAACAAGTAGTTAACCTACATGAGCATGCAACTTATCTTTGTTATAGATTTTAAATGTCTAACCAAATTTTATAACAACTTACAAAATTTTAGATATGCTAAGCATCCATAACATACATCATAGGCATTCAACATTTAAACATTTATATTAAAAAATTTGAAACCTTATACATGCATACTATATTTTATAACACTATAACATACTTTCAATGCATGTAACATGCTTCCTATGGTGAGATTTTAAATCTACATGGCATACTTTATGCACATACAAGATTTATTTAATTATACCGTACATCACATGCATAAATAATTAAACACAAACTGATATGGTTTTAGTTTTGGCATCAAGCAAACAAAGGCCTAATTATTATAAAATTAAGCAAAAATCGGCTGCAAAACACATGGATCGCTCGAACCGCCTTGAATTAGACCTGAACCTCTCGAATCGGACCTCCAATGTTTAAAATTGTGCCGAACCGGGCAAAAACCATCGAGTACCATCAAGCCTGTCTCTTATACACATCTAGATGTGTATAAGAGACAGGTTTAAAATTGTGCCGAACCGGGCAAAAACCATCGAGTACCATCAAGCATTGAGTATGGCTCGCCAAAATACCCCTTCCATTGCATCCACATCCACTCCATTCGCATTCCAAATGGCTCGCCAAAATACCTCTTCCTCGCTTGTTCCTCCACTTCCACATATTTCTATGAGGTGGTATCGTTGTCCATCTCTATCTAGCCCATTTCCTTCCCAAGCGCTGTCGCGCCAGTCTACGTGTCACCACCCATGGTGGCTTCACCTTACCCATTTGATCCCACACTCATCCCATTAGCACCTGTTCTATCGCAGTCGTCATCGCCATAAAATCGCGTACAGCCAACTACTTCCATCGTAAGTGAAGCTAGGCGACGTGACAAACAAGTAGTCTATGGGGACATTCTCAAAAACCTAAAACCACTTCAGTCCTTGGATGAAGTAGTAAGTCAGCCAAGTAGTCAGAAAGATGGCGCTGAAGTATCTCCGCATGGGTTTGGCCATGCTATGGAAAAGGGGAAACAAAGTGGCGTTGAATTGATTGATGTTGAAGAGGAGCCCCTCTCAAAGAAAAATGTGAAAAGGGGAAGAAGAAGAAGCGATGGTGCAAGTATCCCCGCCTCCTCTGCAGAGGCGATGATAAAGGAGTTCCAAAGGAAGGCCATGAGGGTTAAGGAAGACCTAGGGGAAACAAGGAAGGAAGAGAAGGACAAGGCGCCCACGACGGAGGAAGAAAAAGCTTATAAGAAGAGGCCCCTTATTATGATCGAGATGGGTTTCTTCTCGAAAAGTACGCTTCTACTGCCTTTCATCACAAACACGATTGACGTATTGGGGTGGAGAGACTTCTGCGAAGGGGTAAGAACGGTCAAACCATCTGTGGTGACTGCCTTCTATGAAGGAAAACCTCATACTGGGTGATACTGAGCAGATGTTGGGGAAGCAACCATAGGATTTTATGAATTTTATGTCAATAAATCACTTGTACAATCTGGAAGACATTCCTGTTGCTGAAGAAAATAGGATAATCGAAAACCCAATATCTGAGGAACAAAAAGAAGTGCTGAAGGTGGTAGCGCTATCTGGGACAAAATGGAGCGTCTCAACTAAAGGGGTCAAGACATTGTCGCCACACAATCTAACGCCAGAAGCCAACGTATGGTTATACTTCATCAAAAGAAAACTGCTCCCTATAATGCATGATCATTTGGTTTCAAGAGAGAGAGTAATGGCCATTTTCTGCATCATTAAGTTCATCCCTATAAACGTTGGTCGCCTGATCGCAGACCAAATTTGGTCATTCTTCTCAAGGCCAAGGGGGCAACTATTCTTCCCATCGCTCATCACCGAGCTCTGTGTAGCACAAGGATGGTTTGAGGAAGAGGAAGATGTGGCAGTAAAAAGTATGATCACAAGCAATTCCCTCTGTCGCCTAATGAGGTTGCCAGCTCAAGCCGAGAACCAACCAAAGCAACAAACAAAGCGGCAACCCCAAAGCCAGATGACCCCAAAAACCTCACAGTGAAAGAAGAGGAAAGTAACAATCGCGTTAGAGGTTGAAGAAAGGGTGATACCTTCACCCCAAGGAGAAAAATCTCCACCACCCCAGCTGGCTTGATTCTCTATCCTTTTTTTTTTTTAATTTTATCTTAAAATGTATTTGTGTTGTATTTTTAATGTTGAAAAGTTCAAAGTCTGCAATATGAATGCATATTTATTCCATCCTTTGCTCATTTTCTCCATCATTATCATGAGTAGCTAAATTACTTTATGGGTTGAGAAGCATGTAGCCAGCACGAACTAAGCAACAAAAGAATCATGCGACTAACTTATTTTATGTATGCCTACATGCGTCACTTGGATGAATCGAAAGATTACTCTTAAGTAAATTGAATTTAGGTCTGAAAGAACTCGGATTTAGAAGTTACAAAATATGAGGAGATGCTCCTTAGAAATAAGTACATCTCTTACATATTGCACTCATCGCTTGCATCCTATAGATAGGATAGCGTGGCTAGATACACTGAGAAGTGTTGGTCATAATATCAAGTGCATTGCTTGAATGCATGATTCATATAGTTTCTTAGGAAGCGTTTGTAAAAATTCTTCTCAACCCTATCATCGCATATCAGTATCCAACAACCATCTCTCACATTATTTCACTTAAAGTACAACCCTCATCGCATAAAATTTAGAGTTAGAATAATACAAAAAATTGAGCATTTGATTGAACATTTCATTTGCATTAAGATCGGAGTATTAGTTTCATCGCATTCTTGTAAGCAATCCCTAAGTTTGACCCTGAACTTACCAGGACCTTTGTTGAACTTGCACTTGGGTTCTATCAGGTAAAACAAAGTGTTATAACCTCATAATCATTATTCATCTCATCGCATGGTATGAATGCATCACCAACCCTTCCCAACAAACCAACTTATCCCTCTAATGGCTGAAGCTAATATGGATGAACTTAAACAATTCATCTAAGCCCAGATCAGATCACTGGCTACATCCATGGAAGCACTACATTTGCAACTGTAAACGTTGCAATGCCAGAATGTGACTCTAAGGGATTACTTGCACCAACATACGCAAATAAGTCAAGACCAATTTAATTTCACAACACAGTATATCAACCAGGTCTTGATGGGGATGTTTGCATTACCTCCTCTGCCAGCACACCTAGTTAATCCACTTAGATTCATTGATGAAATCCCTGCACCTGAACGTAGGGACGACATGCCTGCATCATAGGAAATTTGGGGGTGTTGGTCTTCTGTTTTAATTTGTAAACTTTTGTATGAGTTGCGTTTGTTTTGAATGTACTTTTCTTTAACTATGTATGGAACATATCAACTATGATCTTTGCATTTGTCTTTTAGAATTCCTTTTATGATTTCTTGTTTTTCTTGTCTTGCATTATGTAATGGTACCTCAATGATAAGACTAATGTTAACCTATAAGTTTAAGTTAGGCATTAGAAATCTTAAGTTTAAATCTTCTCTAGATAAAACATATATTTCATGTCCAACACGTGCAAGCCTCAACAAACCTCCTTTTTAAATATTCTAACACATTTTTTTATAGTTTTCTTTCCACAATGAGGACCTTGCTGTTCTCCAAAATTTGGGGGTGGGGAGGTCCGAGTTGATGCATTCTCTTGTTTATAAAAACCTATTTTAATTTAATCACTCAAAAAACAAAATCAAACCACTAATAACTTTGGACGTAATAAGCAAAACTTCGCTATCAAGGCAAAGAGGAAACTCCAGTCGATCAGAGTTAAGATTGGAAATGGCACTTAACCATAGTTGGATGTCCACATGATACCCGTGTGGGTAAACCAAAACGAAGTTAAGTAACCAAGACCAATGTGTCCCAACTCCACTATCTAAGCCTAAGAAAGGAAAAAAAAAAATTCAACGCATAAATGCTTAGATATGAGTTTAAGTCATAAAGGTCACATTGCTCGTAGTTGGATGTCCACATGATACGTGTGGGGGCAAGCCAAAATGAAAGTAAGTTACCTGAATCGACACATGGGTAGTTGATGTGTTATTTTATGATGTGGAATTCTGGATGAAATGTGATGGTGAAAAATGCGTTGAGCACTCAAGTTTTCTCAGTGAAATCCAAGTGTAAACTCCACTGAGTTTCCTGGTAAGTCTAGGGTCGAACTTAGGGACTTCGAAAAATAAGTTGTGGTGGTAATTTTTAGGAAAACTTTGCGGTAACCAAATAAATCAATAGTTGTTGAGGTTGTTGTTTGCGGTAATGAAAAATAAACAAATGCGACGGAGTTTAAAAAGAGTTGAATAAACGGGAAATGCGATGAGTATACAATGAATGGGTTGAGAAAAGTTTCGTCTAACACTTCCTAGGATGCGTTCATGCTATGCGATCGTGCAACATGCATACAACAGTAAACCACCTCTCGGTGCGAATGCCATGACTTCTAAGGCTAGAACGCATGTGATATATTTGATAAGTCTATAGGACTGACACATAAGCCTCTATTCTTATTTATGTGACGATAAAATGACACACACACAAATAAGGCGACCACATAATATCATTCCCATCTCTAGGATGCATGCGATGCAGGTTGACAAACAGAGCTTATCTCTAAGTCCCTATCTCTTGTTTATGTAGTTCTAATCTTGCTCTCTTGAGTCTAGAGTCTAACCTAGATCTCTCGAGTCTTAGGTTCTTTGTTCAGACTCTCTCTCAAGTACCTCTAAAGGGGTATTTTGCACAGCATAACACAAGATAATCGCAAGCAATGAACATCCTAGGTCATGTTAGCTTAATTCTTCTCAACCCATTCGACAAGTTTAGCTACTCATACGTGCGAAGAGAGTGAAAAGATGTAGAATAAAAAATTCCATTATATAAATATAAAAATGAAGTACAAAATAATAATGCAAGGATAAAATAAAGAGCATGGTAGCAATCTCTTGTTGCCCAAGCTTTTATACTGTTTTTCTACTCGTGTTCAAAAAATAATCTAGCTCTCACGAGAGTTAGCCCACTCTCTGCTTCTACGCCTCAAGGTTCTCTCTCGAGTTGCCCTGAGCGATCTCCGACATCTTTACTCTTTTCTTGCTCCACCTTAAAATAAAAAGGAAAAACTATGGACAAAGACGTGCTAAGATAACTGATGAATTTTCTAACTGGTGAACCCCTTTTCTGAAGGATGCCTTTGGTATTTATAGAGCTTTAGGGTGAAGGGGCTTCTCTTTTATGATTGCTCAGATGGGATGCCTTTAATTCCCTGACTGATGCGCCGAATATTTGTCACCAAAAAGCTGAATGTACTTGTCATCGTTAGCGGCTGTCAGCTTAATTCGGATTCGACCGTCATCAGCTTTTTGTCCCATCGCGATTAATTATGCCTTTCACCCAGATGTGCCCACCAAGTTACGCCGACCATGTTGCAGCAATTCATCTTGAGCAAATATTTGCGAACACAATCACCGCAAAGTCTTGCAGTAGTGTTGCGCTCGACCAATGATTTCCTATGATCGCAATTTCCACCATACACCAACGCATATTCTGCATAAAAATACAAAAATCAACTGTTTCTATGCGATGAACGCATGCGACCGCAATATTATGAAATTGATGCTTTTTGGACGCAATCTAACATCTTTTATCAACACAAGCCAGCATTGTTTAAGAACTTAGCACTATGATAACGTGCATTTCTGCCCGTTATCAGTAGTCCTAAAATAAAAACTTGCATTTGAATAAGTTTTTATAACAAGAAAAGCTTCCAACATATTACTGGATTAGAAAGATGAAAATATTTTAGAAAACAAAGAGTTTTGACAAAAGGGTTTGCCACATAAAAAATCAAGTATATATTTCTTTAGAGAAGGGTCAAACCATTAATTTTTTTCAAACGCCAACCTTAAAACATTTATAAGTTAGACATGGTGAGAGATAGAGCTATTTTTTTAAGATGACGAAAGTATGATTAGGAATTATTTTAGGAATGCTCGAGGATGAGCATTGTTTAAAATTTGGGGGTGTGATAACTTGTCTCTTAAAAGTTGGAATAATTAGGATATTTTTTTATAAAAATGCATACGTTCTAGGGAAAAATGCATAGAATTCCTTGCACACTATTAACGTTCAAAATTAACATTTTAGTTCAAGTTTGTTTCATTAACGCATCTCAACACAGGAATTGAAGAAATTTCACTAAGTGTTGTAGAACAGGCTCATGCAAGGGCTATGTGTCCAAGGATGCTCGACGTAGAAAGGATACGTTGGCTCGCGCTTTTTCTATCAATAACCACTTGCAGGTATGGACATTTGACTGATGGCATCGAATGTCTCAGAGGTGGCAGACAGCTGACTCAAGGTATGGAATTTAATACAAGTCCTGTCAACAAGTTTCTTGGAGTTACCTATAAAAGGGGAAGTCAATTGCTGAAGAAGGAGTTAGCTAGTTACAAAAATGGATACTTAGACATTTTAGAGAGCCAGTTAGTACTTTAGCTCAATTATGTTGTTTGCAAGAAGGAGATAGGAGGGGAAATCCATTTTCATCATTGATTAAGAGAAATTGTTGGAGATAAAGCTAGAGAGAAGAGTCTTCATCATGTTCTCCACTAAGTTGGTTGAACAAGCAGTAAAATCGAGCCAAAGAGAACAAGAAATTGGACTCTATGGCTTGACTTATTTATTTTATATCTCATTCCCATCTCTCACTTCATTCCGTCAAGCTAAAATTGTTGTACAAACATTTTCTATCTTTAATTCAATCCTTGATCATTCATCACTTATCCATTTGTTTGCATTCAAATCTGCTCGTGTTTGCTAGTTTTCTGACTTAATGAATGCTTGAATTCCATGCGTCAATCATCCTAAGCAGTTGATTGAAGTTACTACGTAGTTAAGCCACTTGAGAGAGGCATTTAACTATAGAATGCATCAAGTCATAGTGCATAATAGGTTTAAGGGTAGAGTTACTTGCGATTTTATTTTGTTCTTTGTAATCAATGCATGCACCCTAAGGATAGGAATACATGTGACATTTACATTGAAAAATGTAGTGTTGAATCTAAACTAAGGACCAGAAACACCAACGCATAACAAAAACACTTAGTTTGTCAACCAACATCCATACCATTTTCATCTCACTTTTACCGTACTCACAAGCTTGTTAATCCCACTTGGGATCAACGCATATCTTCAGTACTTAGAACCATTCATCCATAATTTCCCCTTTTTCCCTCTGAACTCTTACCTCTTCTTGTATGTGTGCATTTAGGTTAGTATACATCATCCACACTTAAGAAAATTTAGGAACCCTCTACATTATATTGAAAACAGAATCTGTGTTAGACTACTCTAGCATCCCTGCGTTCGACCTTGGACTTACCAGAAAACCTAAGTTAAACCTAAGTTAGATTTATACTTGGATCTAATTTAGGAAAGTTTATATGCATTTCATAAGGTGTGCTTACATCCACTCCGACACATAACCTACTTTTCTTACTTAGAGAAGTTAATCCATCATCCATCTCCACTCATTACCATTCTTCATCTTCACCCATAGCACTTTTAACTCAAATCATGAGGAAAACATTAAGCCTGACTACAGAAACAGCTGAAACGGCCTCATTAGTACAAACACGAAGAGTCATCTTCAACTTCCAATTGTCTCTAGGAATTAAATCTCTGATAGGACGAACATACGTAAATCAACTATCCAATCAGAATCATTATTCTTTACTAAGCCCGACTCCAGGACAAGTAAATCAGATTTTCTGTCATCGGATCTCTTCCTATTCTGGAGAGTAGTGGGATCAACTTGAACACCTTTATTATGAACTCCAAGTTTTTCATCTGAGGTCAAACTTCTTTGATAAACTTCGCTAGAATTAGCAACTTTTGTCTCTTCTATTTGTCCCTTGACATTCAATACGAACTAGAGTTCAAATAGGGAGCTAACATTACTAGTTTCATCTATATCAACCCAATCCTGCTTGCATTGTGAGGACACTCGCTCAAACAACTCTTGCATTGATTGCATGATCTGAAGTACAATGACCATGCTCTTAACTCTTTTGGCCAAGACATCAGGTATGCTTGCCAAAATGTGAACTCGAGCCTCAAGATTAGTCTTCGTCCACCTTTTACATGCATCACAAATATTTCGTGTTGCATCAAGGATTGGAACTGGAGGACATTCCTTAATTAAGACGAAGTTAAGGTCATTAACCACGAACATAGTTTTAATCGATTCTTTCCAAGTTGTGTAATTGAATTCAGTCGATATTTTAGAATTAAAAAGGTTCATTGAAGTGCTAGTCATTTTTGCTGATATAAAACAAATTACTTATTTTAGACACTTATGCAAAAATTCACTTTAATTCAATCAGTTTAGCAAAAACTAATAATGAATCCTGAAGGAACTCGATTTACAAGAGATATGCATTAACAATAAATTACACATGCTAGAAAGAAGAAAAGGGTTCAAGAGATATCACCTTTGAAGAACCTTTCTTCGTGTAAATCCCTCGAACGGTCATGAGCCTAGAACTCAGCAACTTCTTGAAGACCTTCTTCAAGAACTTCACGAACCAAACAGAGAGGACACTACCACAGTGAGCCTTTGGTATTCTCAGGGTGAGAACACAGGAGTGGTGGGCTCTGAACATTTTAGTTAGGAGAGATTGTTTGAGTTTTGGAGATTGAAGAACACAGAACATTTCTATGATAACTCTATCGTATAGCAACCTTCTATTGTGTAGATGTTTTGTTTGGAAGAAGAAGAAAACGAATTTTTCTTTTTATTCCTTTTTGCCATAAAACCAATTAACTACCTACTAAGGTGGTTGGAGAAAGAATAGGAATTTATTATTCAAAATAATAAAATAATATAAATAAATATGATAACTAACTTATCATATTATATTTATATTAAACTATATGTTATATCAAATATAACATATAACCTATAGTTTTAATATTGTATCATATACAATATAAACTATAGTTTATTTTCTCTATTTTATGGCATTTAATATAAATCATATTTATATTAAATTTAACGACTATGAATCACATTCATCGAAAATATATTTAAATCTCATTCAAATATTTATTTCCTCCAATCAAACTATAACGTATCAAATACATTATAACAATTATATCATATATAATTGAATCACATATAATTAAATTACCTCTTATTAATTTGAACAATTCAAATTAACCCAAAAACTAATTCTCAACTAAATCATTTTGAGCTATCAAAGGGATCTTATGGACCTGTAGCTTGAAGCTCCAACGGTACATGAATAATTAATTTAACTCTTTAATTACATTATCCACCATCTGTTAACTGTCGGGTACTCCACTAAAGACCGACAACTGCACTCTTCAAACTACAGATATATTTCTGTGTCCATTGGATATAACCAATTAATAGTACGATGACCCTTCACAAATTGCTCGTAAGTATAGTTAGGCCAAATTACCATTTTTCCTCTGTAGTTACATCTAACTTCTTAAGTATCACTGATCCCTCTAATGAACAATAAATCATAGTCCACTATGACTAAACCCCTCTTGAGCCAGGAGAGGGTGTGGCACCACATTCTTCAAGACCTGGAATCAACCCTTAAGGGAGCGATTTATCTACTTACCCTTGCTTCGGGGAAGGAGTGAATTCCATCTTGTGTAGCTGAGTTCCCAACTCCCTAATCAAATGAATCCCCAAAATGATAGGCTTGTTGAGTCGATGATCTGGCTACTGTCACCCATACAAATCAAAAGACTACATTCATAGGCTGGAGTTCACAACTCACTCAGGATTCAGGTCATGTTACCTATGGTCATCTGGTGAAATGAAAGTCTCTATAATGAACGATGTTATATAATAAGAATAAACATTTCGTGGTCTAGTCTTATACAAACTCCTTTATATAGAATATCCCCGCTCACATGTCTAATACACGAATGATCAGGATCATATCATTTGTAGCACTTTACAACAATTGTAACACCTACAAAGTGGGTCATACTCGTAGTGTCACCAGGATGAGATACCTAGCCTTATCCATATACTATAAACCATTTAAGTTATCACTTAAACATGATCCAACCGTATGTCTCCACATACATGTTTAAGTTACAACGATAATCTTGGATGTTATTTTATTGGTTTGTGGTTAATGCAACTAAAATATCACATATTTTAAAGACAAAGTGAATAAAAATATCATATATTATTAATCACATAAGAGTTTGTTCATACAATGTTTACAAACTATAGAACCCTATGCGATTTAGGGCATCAACCCCAACATAACATTATTCCATTTTGCAATGATGCTTCAGTGATTTAGGACAAAAGCTACCGAAGGGTGGTCAGTCACCCCTTCCCTGAATTGAGACACTTCTCAACCAATCATTATACCAGAATATCCCTAATTCCTGAAATGATTAGTCACCATTGATTTGGTCAAGAAATAATTAACTTGCTGAAGTTTGCCTTAGTGTGACCCTTCATTTTAGACCTAGAGTTTCGTCCCAATGAGCCAATTGAAGGGAAAAACCGACTGGGGCAACAACTAAAACGATCCTATCCATGAACCATTTTTGAAGTTTTCCCCTGATATTGACCTAATGTACAAACCATCCGAAGGGGGATGCTCCCAAGGCACCTTGAGGTCGTGCAAGAAGGTCTTACATTGCAAACCAATGAATGAGGCCATAGGACATGTTGACACATATCCTTCTCCCACTTACTATAAACACTCTCTCCTTTTACCTTGATATTGACCCATGCAAACACCATCGGGAGGGGGGATGCTCCCAGGACGCCTCGAGGCCAAGTATGAGTCTCACGATGTGAACTTTTATGGAGAATGTGAGTGAAAAAAAATTGACATATCATATATATCTTTTTCCTCCCACTGAGTATTTTACAAAAATGGGTTTATTAACTTAGTAAAAACTGACTAATTAATTTTAACTAAGCCTTTATTAATTTACTCAATATAACACTTATATTGAATATTTCAACAATATGTGACTTCATTTGTTAAACTTTTTAACGAAGTCAATCACTTATTGCATGCTTATAAATTGCCCAATCCACCTTCTAGGTTGGTTCCCAGGTAGAGATGTTTCGTTTCTGTTAATTTAAATATCTCAGCCTAGATAGAACTTTCCTTAGACAAAGGTCTCTTATGGGAAATTATGTTATGAATTTAATCTCTTATTGAATTTTTTTTAATCCTATTAAAACAAATTAAAAGATTAACCTATTTGTAATCTCATTAGAAATGTATTTCACATAAGTCTAGGTGAATTAATTTTAAAGCATTTAAAATTAAGTTGGACCTATGTTTACATGCAACTCTTTATTGTAGATTTTAATTCTAATTTCATAATACTTATAACCATTATAATTAATGAAAAATAAAATCTATAATTGCATTCAAAGATATTGATTACCCTCTTAATCCGGAAAGAGATGTGAAGACAACAATTGCCAACCCTCTTATGACAACTACTGTCCAACATACTCCTGGAAACTAATATCCTAACCTGATTAGCAGTTATAGTTCTCTAGAACTTAGCATACAAACTTAGCAACAACTCAAAGCATACAAATCACAACTAATCAAAATATCAACGTCAGTATACTTAACAGTTTCAGAAAAACCAAACTTATTTACAACATCGGTTCAACACAAACTCAACCCTGTTTCCCATGACATGAACATAAAGACTGGATTAATAAAACACGATGACCCCCTGATGACGGGCAGAAATGCACGTCATTATAGGCATTTTATTTAGAATTAAGAGGGTTGTTAAGTAGAATATGAGGCGATTATGTTAGGAATTCATGAGAAAACGAGTTTATGTTGATCGGCATTAAGAATCTTGGCTAACCCACTATTATGCATTATTATGCGTTCAATTTATTTTTGTAGCAACCGTAGAAAGCGATCGCATGTGCAGAAGCCAGGCTATCGTAAAGACGACCACATGCGGGGATCTCTCAATCGCAGAGGCAAATGCATACGCTCGACGCATGGATGTTGTGGCCAGTAACCACATGCGTCCATCGCATAGAAGTTGCGGCCGTCAAGCGAATGCGATCATAGCACAGAAGTTGTAGCTACAGAATAATAGTCATAATAGAGGGATAACCACAAGATTGGTGGAATGCAAACATGAACACATACCTCGGGAGTATCAAAAGATGATGTTGACATTTCACCTACCACACCATTAGAAGCAAAGATTCAGAAAAGGACCATTGCATCACGAGTGTCAGATTCAGATTAAGTGCATAAATGTTGTCGGCGATCAAGCTCAATAAATAGAAGCCATTGAACAGAATTTCAAGACATCCAAGGTTTTCGCATGAGACTCCCTGCCTTAGGGCGGATCCTTGTGATCCAGACCAAAGCGTAAGAAGATAGCTTAAGAGTTCTTCATCCCTTTCAATCATTCCGAGTGACGACCGAAGCCTTCATCGGAGTTAGAGCTCGAGAGAGTCTAGTCTACCGCCCATCCAGGCACCACCGGTAGCCTTGACACACATTTGCTGGAAGCAAGACATTGCTTCCAACTGGCCCTCCATTTCTCTTCTTTCTTTGTATTTTATTACATTTTGGCTTAAGGAGTTAATACATTTTGTGGCCAATGCATTTATATATTTCCTTCGATTCCATCTCCATCTTCATTTACTTAGTATCCTTTACTTTCATTGCATCACTGAGTAAGACTGTTAGAGTATCACATACTTAATCATGCGACATAGGAATATGAAGCATGTAGCAAACCCCCGGGAGGTGTGCGTTGCGCGAATGTTGTAAGAATTTTCTTAGTGTGAAGTTGTAGCAACGTTTGTCTATAAGCGGACGCAATGCTTCTATATGAGTAAAATCAGCAGCAACTAACTGCCCAAGAGGGTAAGTGGTTAGTCGTATTAAGCAATGTAAGCAAGTGTTCACTAGAGATATGAATAATCTTATGTCAGCCAGGTTTATGTGATTATCTTGTCTTATGAGCGCATCATTCATCATTTAGGCATACTTGGGAGAGTAGTCTAAAAACCTAATCTAAGACTCGAGAGAGCGGATTGGATTGCATAAGCAAGAATGGGGAACTTAGAAATAAGCTCTGTTTGCTACTACACAACGTATGCACCCTTTAAGTATGATATGGTGGTATGCGGTCATATAAAGGCTTAGAAATAGGCTTCTCGACACTATCGCATATACATCGCATGCATCTACAACAAGTGTGTATAGCATGATCGCATAAGCTTACGTTGGTTGGGGTTTCCCTTGCGGTCAAGCTTAATGTTGCAGTGAAGACACCCTCACCTTTTCATCTATATTTTTATGCATTTTACTACGTGTTAACAGTTGCTGTGTCTCTACCTCTTAGTCATACTTCTAATGCTTTGTCTATTAGTTAGGAGTAGGAGTAGTGCTTAGCCATAACCCTCATCATTCTTTTATTTATTTGTCGTATACACATTGTTGCATACCATTTAGCTACAAGTCCCTAAGTTTGACCTCGGATCACCTGAGAAACTTGTGTTCTCATTATACTTGGCAAGAGCGTAAGAAAGCTTGTGACAGGAACACATGGTCATTGCATATGAGATCAACACATGCATTCCATTCCAACGCATGACCATCGACGCATGAGAACCAACGCATAACCTAAGACATGCATCGCAAATATTGCGTTCAACAAATTTACGTCACCAAGTTTTTCAAAAACTTGATGCGTTGTTAATGCGATGAAATAATGGTGTAGAATATGATGGTGGAATATGCGTTGGGCATGCAAGTTTTCTCAGTAAGATCTAAGTATAAATCCTACTGAGTTGCCTGGTAAACCCAGAGTCGAACACAGGGACTAAGGAAACAATATGCGGTGGTAATTTCCGATTTCTTTGTGGTAACAAATAAATCAATGTGTTGGTTGGTATGTTGTTAAAAGTATAAAGTCTATGCGGCGGATTTGAGAAAAGAGTTAACAATACGAAAGTACAATGAGTATGCAAGGGAACGGGTTGAGAAGGGTTTTAGCTAACACTTCCTAAGATTGCGTTCATGTTATGCGATCATGCTACATATATATCGTAGCAAGTCATCTCTCAATGCAAATGCTATGGCTTCTAGTTTTAGAACACATGCGATGTATGCGATAACGTCTATAGGACCTGCGTCTAAGCCTCTATTTTGTCTATGCGATGATGAATGACACACACAAACACAAGGCGACCGCATGCTACCATAACCTATTTCTAGGGTGTATGCGATGCATGCTGGCAAACAGAGCTTATCTCTAAGTCTCTATCTCTTGCTTATGCAGATCTAATCTTGCTTTCTCAAGTCTAGATTCTAACCTACCTCTCTCAAGTCTTAGGTTCTTTCTTTAGACTCTCTCTCGAATAACTCTAAAGGGTGATGGACGCAACATAAGACAAAATGATTGCATGCATGAAGATCCTAGGTTATGTTAGCTAAGTACTTCTCAACCCATTCGAAAGTTTAGTTACTCATACATATTGTAAAGAGAGTGAACAAATGTAGAAATGCAAGTTCCATTCTGTATATGAAATCGAAATACAGAATGACAATGTGAAATAAAGATAAAGAGCCTGGTAGCAATTTCTTGCTTCCCAAGGCTTTTACACTGTTCTTCTCTACTCTGCTCAAAAGATATTCTTGCTCTCGCAAGAGTCGGCCCTCTCTCTGTTTCCACGTTCCCTGGCACTCTCTCGAGCTGACCAGGACAATCTTCTGGCGTCTTTTCCTTCTCTCCCTTTCGCTTCTAAGTATAAGGAAACTAAGAATAAAGGCTAACTATATTCTATATGGCTCAGCTGGAATGAAAAATCGAACTCAGCGAACTAAACCCCTTTAACGAAGATGGCCTTTGGTATTTATAGAGCTTCAGGGTGAAAACCTTTTTCTCTCGAATGATTGCACTGATGGGATGTCATTAATTCTTTGTCTGATGCGCCGAATAATTGTCACCGAAAACTTGAGTGTACTTGCTACAGTGTGTCGTTAACGGTTTGTCAACTTAATTCGGAATCGACCGTCATCAGCTTTCTATCCCATCGTGATTTATTAAGCTTTCACCTTGATGCGTCGACTCTATGCGGCCACCTTCTTGAGCAAATTTTCGCAAACACATATGATCGCATAGCCTTGCGGTCACAATCTCTTGATGCGCTCGGATGTTAATTACCTTGTACCGTAATTCCGCCTTGCGCCAACGCATTTTCTGCACAAAATACATAGGTTAGCTGTTTTTAATGCGATGGACGCATGCGATCACGATGTTATAAACTTAATGCTTTTGGACGCAATTTTATATATTTTTATCGTCGTAATCCTTCATTGTTTTATATCTTTGCGCTGTAATAACGTGCATTTCTGCCCGTTATCAGCCACCTAAGCTTCACATGTTTTGAGGGTCTAAGAAGTGACTGATTGGCATAACTGCTAAGTCTCGAGACATTGACTGCTACCTGGGAAGGAAAACATTAAAAAGAGTGAGTTGGAAAGCCCAGTGAGTGACTCTTCTTTAAAAAAAGACATGCTTTCATAACTCATAGTATAAACAACTTTAAATAAAACATTTTCATTAACATACAGGGTTTAGAAATAATATTTAAGGGGCGTTTGGTGCATGATAAAAGCAGATAGTTGAGTTGAGTTGAATTGGTAATTATTATCTGAAGAGTTAAATTTTTCGTGTTTATTGTACAGAGTTGAGTTGAGTTGGTATTTATTGTCTGTGTTTGTGTGCAAAGTTGAGTTGAGTTGAGTCTAAAAGTCTGTGTTTAGGTGCAGCGTTGAGTTGAATTGAGTTGGGGTATCTGATGCAGTTTTTGTAAATGAGATTGGTTCTTTTTTTCTTTTTTTTTTCTTTTTTTCTTTTTTGCTTTGTTATTGTTGATTAATTTTCAACTATGCGCCTATTGGTTATGGTTTTTTGGGGAGTTAAGATGCAGAGGTTCTAATGATTATGGTATAAGGGTTCTCATGCAGCCCTTTACTACCTATAAAAAGCTAAATTGTGCAACTATATATTCTAGTTGACAAATCATAAGTGTATCTACGTAATAGTGAAGCAAGTCTACATAAGTATTATAATAGTGAAACAAGTCTACATAAGTATTATAAGTCTACAAATCACTGAAGTTCTCTCTGTTTTTCTCTCTTATTTGATAAGCACTGTTATTTCCTCGATGAGTATATACTCGTTACTCGATGGTTTCTTTTCTTCTTTCCTCGATGAGTTTTTGGCCTTTCCTCGATGGAACTCAATGAGTATTAAACTTTACTTGATGCTACACGATGAAAGAAATTCTTGCCTTGATGCTACTCGATGAGAGAAAATCTTGACTCGATGCAACTCGATAAGAGAAATTCTTTACTTGATGCAACTCGATAAGAGAAATTCTTTACTCGTTACAACTCGATACTCTGAAAACGTTGTGATTTACTTATAAGATCATGTTTTCGTTGATTTGCAGAGAAATGGATGAAGATTGAAGAAGAATATAAAGAGAAGAAGAATGAACATGTAGAGTTACATGGTTCGATCGATAAGCCTACGTCCACGAGAAGATTCTTTTTCTTTTTCACTTGAAGATTACTTACAACAGTTGTAGTTTACAGAAAAATAGAAAGTACGATGAACCTTTNTTTTTTTTTTTGTTCTGATCAGTGGTATTTATAACATAAACCATCTGACCGTTACAAGATATGAAGTTTGTTATGTAAACTAAACTAGCTGAAAAGTATTTGAGTTACTGTTTTTACAAATTCTCCACCTTGACTCTAATACCTGCAATCTTCTAATCTTCCTGATTCTGACCATTCTATTTACCCTATGTCTGGAAGTTTGAAACCAACTAGTTCTAGACATTTGGTCAATTTAAGTTTTGATACTGGTTTTGTCAACATGTCTGCTACGTTCTTTGATGTGTGAACTTTTAAGATTTCTATTTCCCCTGTCTCAACTTTGTCTCTGATGAAATGATACTTTATATCAATATGTTTTATGTTTCTATCATAGCTTTCCATTCTTTAAACTTCCCAAAGACTTGGTCCTTAGTTTCAAGGAAGTATATCCAACTTTTCCTCGAAAAATCATCTATTAAAGTTAGAAAATACCTTGAGCCACTAAGGCTTGGTGTAGGAGATGGTCCCTATAGGTCAGAATGAACATAGTCCAGTATTTCTTTGGTGGTATGCTGAGATTTTGTGAAGCTCTGTCTGGTAGCTTTCCCTAAAATACAATGTTTACAGAAGGAAAGATGCTCACTAATCCCTTTGGGCAGTATTCCCTGTCTAGACAATGCTTGCATCCCTTTTGCACTAATATGGGATAGTCTTTTGTGTCACAAGTCTGCCTCTGTCAAATTTGCTGTTGAAATAGTGTAGGCACTAGTCATCATCTCTACTCCTCTTACTATATAGAGATCATTAACTTTTTCACCAACCAAAACTACCTTATAATCCTTAATCACTTCAAGGATTCCATCATTTCCTCTGCACTCACACCCCATGGAGTCAACCTAGAAATATCAAATTTCTCTTGAGTAAAGGTACATGTCTCACATTTCTAAGAAGCTTGATTGATTCATCCTTTAGCTTTAAGGATATTGAACCAACCCCTTTGATGTTGCAGGTTTCATTGTTCCCTATGTACACAGATTCTCCAACCACATCATTGTAGGTATTAAACCCAGGTCTAAAAGGTGTCATATGATAGGTACAACCAGAGTCAAGTACCTAGTCATGCTTCCCAAGAGGACTTATTTGGTTGGTTTTGTTTCTAGTAGAGGCTAAAGCATCAGAATAGAAATAGAACCCTTCAACCACTGAGGCTTCTAGCTATTTTCTTTTCTGATCTTTTATCTATTTCCTGATTTTTTTTTTTCATTTTAAACTATAGAAATCCCTCATTAAGTGTCCTTTCTTCTTATAATAATTACATATCAGTTTGGTTTTTGGTTTATGCTCTTCACTAGACTGATTCTTAGTCCTTTCAGAATGATTCTGCTTGTTCTTGCCCTTGATAAATAGCCCTTCTGTACTAGGCTGTTTCTTTTTTACTGTATGAAGCTCCAACTCCCTAGTTCTCAATGCTGAAATAATGGCATCAGTGGTGACTGACTCTCTGCCATATTTCAAGGCATTCTTTACCTCCTTATAGGCTTCAGGTAGAGAGTTCAACAAAACAAAGGCTTCATTCTCATCACCAATCTTTTCGCCAAGGCTCTTGAACTCAAAAACTATCTTTTTAAACTCATCCAGATTGTCTGATAATGTTTTCGCATAATCCATCTTAAATGTGAAGAACTTTTCCCTTAAAAACATCTTGTTAGGTAGATCCTTAGTTGCATAAAGACCTTCCATCTTGACCCACATTTTGTAACTCGTGTCTTGATCGATCACCTGTCTTAAAATGCTATCACTGAGATTAAAAACTAAAGTTTCATAGGCAGTAAGTTCCATATCTTCCCTTTCTTGAGCTATTAACGTAGGTGATAGAGTAGATAGGTCTAAAAGGGTTCTATGGGCTTTCTGTTGTCTAAGAATAGTCTTGATTTTGGCCTTCCACAGACCAAAATCACCCTTTCCATCAAACTTTTCTATCTCGAATCTAGCAACAGCTATCGCTAACCTAGAAAGAATGCCAAGAATGGTTTTCTTGAGTAACTTGATGCTTCAAGAATGCTGATTTTGATGATCTTCAAATGCTCTTATACCAATTTTTTTGGGTTATACTGTCTCCTGTAGGCCCAATTCAATCAAGATCGATCCTGAGTTGGTGAAGAAAAGGCTGAGGAAAGCTCTGTTTCTTCACTGAAGTTCTCTCTGTTTTTCTCTCTTATTCGATAAGCACTGTTATTTCCTCGATGAGTATATACTCGTTACTCGATGGTTTCATTTCTTCTTTCCTTGATGAGTTTCTAGCCTTTCCTCGATGAATATTAAACTTTACTCGATGCTACTCGATGAAAGAAATTCTTGACTCGATGCTACTTGATGAGAGAAAATCTTGACTCGATGCAACTCGATAAGAGAAATTCTTTACTTGATGCAACTCGATAAGAGAAACTTTTTACTCGTTGCAATTCGATACTCTGAAAACGTTGTGATTTAATTATAAGATCGTGTTTTCATTGATTTGCAGACAAATGGATGAAGATTGAAGAAGAAGATAAAGAGAAGAAGAAGGAACATGCAGAGTTACGTGGTTTGGTCAATAAGCCTACATCCATGGGAAAATTCTTTTTCTTTCTTACTTGAAGATTGCTTACAATATTTGTAGTTTACAGAAAAATAGAAAGTACGATGAACTTTTTTTTTTTTTTGGATCAGTGGTATATATAACACATTCCATCTGACCGTTACAAGATATGAAGTTTGTTATGTAAATTAAACTAGCTGAAAAGTATTTGAGTCACTATTTTTACAGTTATAGAGTATAAAAAAATATATATGAAAATACCAAAGTACCCAAAATTAATTCTAGGAAGACCTTTGTCATCTCACACCCAAAAAATAAGAAATAAAAAAATAAAAAAAATAAAAAAATGTATTCTTAAAAGCAAAATTTTCTCATATTAAAAATTTTAAAAAGTTTGATTCTTGTTAAAAGTAATTTCAAGACTTGTTAAGAGCAATTTTAAGACAATTTTCATTTTATTCCTATGTTTTAAATGTTGAGAAAGTACTAACTTTCGTTATTATGCTTATTCTTATGTTTATACTTTCTTTATAGTGGAATTTATGCCATATTATAAAACAATACACATAACTTTCCTTGAGAATTGGTTTCCATTCATTCATATTTTTTTGTATTTATAGATATTTTATTGAAGATTAATTTTATGTATATACAGTTATTTTTTATATAAATAAAAATAGTTTTTTTTATTCTATATAGATTTGAAGTGTACTTTTTAATTTCACAGAAGATTGTCAGATAAAATAAAATGAACATGGAATGCACCAAATTAAAATTATAAATAAAATTATAAATGAAAATTTAGAGATTGAGAATTAAAACAAACCTCAAAATATTTACAACAAATCAAAGTCCATAACTAAAGAGTCCCTAACAAGTGAAAAATACAAAACCATAACATATTACAACTAAACAGTCCCCAACAAGTTCAACAAACAATAGACTATAACGAAGACCATTTGGAACGTAAAACTTAAAACCTCAAACTAGTTACGAAAGGTATGCTCGATTAGTTTGGACCCTACACGAAAGAAAAAGAAGTATAGTTAGATCATATGGTATATCAATACGATTGAAGTAGAAATAGAATATAATAGATCATACCTTTAATTATGTTCATAGTGAATGAAGGTCGAGACAGTCCACAACTAAGGGGATAGAAGAATCGGTTCAAGGCCTAACAAAAACATAAAAATGTTAGCAATAGATCTTACTTTGATTATAAGGAAAAAAGGAAGCATATCTTTTATGAATGGAATAAGTTAAAGTTAGATGTGGAAGAGGGAAATAAAATATATTGCAACAACCAAACAACATATATGAGAATGTAAAACAGTTTAAGAAAAAGTTGAAATAAAAAGGTTAGAGCAGGGACGTACCAACACAGTTTACCAGAGGAGGCTGTGGAGAAGTCTTAAAAAATATGAGAAAGGATTCGGGTATAAGTAGAGGATACAATAAAGATGGTTGGTGAGGAAAGTTAGGCATACTTAAGTGCACCTAATCTCAATAAGTTCAAATAGTAAGTACAATACACCCATAATAAAGAGAGTAAACTCAGAAATAAAGAAATTAAGTAATGGTCAGATCAATGTGGTTGAGTTGAAAATGGACATAAATACAACATAATATCTCACACATGAATGGACATAATAATAAAGATTAGAAGGCCTTAGGATTTGATATAGCTATTTCATTGGAATGGAACAAATCCAACTCCAAGCAAAGAAAATAAATAGTCTCAACACATGTAAAATTGAAATTAAATTTAAATGTACGAAAAATGAATTTAGTAGAATACTGAAAACAATTTCAATGGAACAAAGAAAAAAAATCCATTCGTCAGATGTAGAACACAAAACAAATTGAATATGTATGGAGGAAGAAATTACAAAGCAGTCCACAAAACATATGGAAGAAATAGATGCATACCTTTTTTTTTAATCCAAATATTGAAATGAAATAAAATTAAATCAGAAATCATACTCAAATATGAGATTGCAGATTTTTGGAACAAATCATCATCGACCTTCAGGGGAAAAAAAATAGAAAACATACCTGTTGTTGGGGTGGATTAACCCCTCCACCAAGTTCCAATAATATGGTCAATATCCCCTACCAAGAATTCACTCGCCATCCAATTTTGATGGAAAAGCATAAGAAAAATGGCAATGGAAGGACACATGGTTTATTATTGAAGCAACAAGAGGAAATATAGAAGAAAAAAGTATGGAAGAAGTCAAGAAACAAAACAGATATCAGTAGGGGAAGGATGAACAGAGACGAAGTAAATACAATATAAATGGATAAAAAAAAATATAACTCATTCGAGCCCGTGAAAACAAAAGTGGAAACAAATTGTAAGAGACCAAGAACAATTTATAAGAGTAAACCCTAGTTAGTCACAAACATGCAAGCCAAAAAGATGCCCAAAATGGAACGGAAGCCAAATCAGAACAGTCCGGAATTAGACGAAGTATAGAACCAACAAAATTTGGAAAATCAAACATGCAAGGACAAATATAACATGAGAAAATCAAGACGACAACGTACAAATCTTCAACAAGAAACCAAATATTTGGGAAAAAATAGATCTAAACAAAAAAGGATCTAGATCTAATAAAAAACCATTCATATATACTAAACAAAATAGTTAGATTTACCAAAAAATGGTTAAATCTATGGAAATATCGTTAGTTCTACTAGAAAATCGTTTGTATCTACCCGATCTAAAAAAATAGACATACAAAGAAATCAAAGAAGAGAAATGCATCGTTGAGCAAGAAAATTCGAATATGGAATGAAATTTGAGAGGAATACAATCCATTAGAGCCGGAGGGAGAATGAAGAGACGAGATGAAGAAGATAAACCGAACGGCGAAAGAAGAGAGAAGATGAAAAGAGAGAGAGAGATGAGTAATGAAATCGTGTGATGGGAAGAGAGAGAGAGATGATAATAAAAACGCGTGACGGGAAGAAAGAGAGAGAGAGAGAGAAATAGGGGAATGTAATTAAAACGCCTGAAAATGGAGTGTGAAACGACGAGAGAAAAGGGCAAGTAAAACAGTGGGTTTAAAACTTACCGTTCTCTTTTAAGCAGCCATCAAACACAAGCCCGCCCAACCCAACTCCATGGAGGCTATCAAACAAAGAAAACATTACATAAAAATCCTGGTTTAAAACTCATCAACATATCTTGTAGAATACCTCTACTTCTTTGTTTAAACATGCGGGAGATCCCTTTTGCTCAATCCCTAATAACCTTCGTTGAGAGAGAGCCCTTTTACTTGGTCTCATCAACGTCGATAACATAATACTTATGTGCACGTAGAACTGAATAGGATCCTGCTTACCTTATCATACCTCCAGTAGCAATGATCATTAGATAACTGGGTACCTTACCATACCTTTGGTACCAAAGCTCAAGAGTAGGTTTTCATACCATTGTACATGGTAACATTATTTAATAGCTTGCTTTCAAACTTATAAGAATCAATGGATAACTCGTGTAAATGCTAAATTATGTCATAAAAACTCAAGTAAAACGCATGGGGATTTATTATAACAAACATCAATCATGCATTTAACTCAATTTTCATTACTAAAAGCATGTGTTGAACATTGATGTAAGAGCAACTATGCTTTGAGCATTTATAAGTAAAATATTTAGAAAATATTTTGAAAACTAGTCACTCATTGTCTCAAGCTACTTATCCAAGGGGTCTGTAGGCCTTCCCTATTTGTGACTACTTTGAAATAAGGAAAGATCCCTTGGTCAATATAATTAGCTCCCTTTTGAGCTTAACACATAAACTTAACTTCATTGCTTACTAATAATTCATCGCATCACAACTAAGTTCAACACGTTATAAATCATCTTCGCTACCTTATAACTTGGTTGATAATTGGAAATCATTCCTCAAGGTGCTCAGGTAAGCACTAAAACACCTTAGTCTATGCGATGAACGTCTATTATGCGACGAACTTGGAACGCCTTCAATGTGAACTCTTCATTTATGCCCGTATGCGTTAATGCACAACATTAATTGATCAGTTGCTTGCTTGTTCATACACAGTTGCCTGCTTATTCATCCCTAACATCAATTCAAATTCAATCTTTCAGATTCCACAACTTTAATCCCAACATTCAACTATCTAAATGCTCTTTAACGAATTTGCTCATACACATCTTAACTTTCACTTACCTTAGAAATTGAACCTTATTCCCTTTTGAATTGATTGGAATTTCTTCAACTTTCCTTCAACTTGTCAAGAACTTTTCAAACTTCAAAGTCTTTAGGTGGTAGCAACACTTATTCTCTCAAGCGTAAGAAAATATTGGCAAACCATTTCTCTTTTTCATCAAGTTAATTTATACTTAGGTTTTCATGACATTTCAACCTAATCAAATGCATGTCAGGCTACCACCTGGCATACTTATCTTTTAATTGATGCCTATCAGGCTACCACCTGGCTTGCTTACCTATTAATTAAGCTGAACTCCTCAGCTTAACTTCGTCACATGGTCTTGTGGCCACTTAAGTCTCTTCCTGTTAGGACATACTTCTACTTATTGTCATATCCTCTGAGCGTCACCTTAAACGCATGATCTTCTGCCGCCTCTTTTGCAGCTTAGCCTCAACATTGGCATACAAGGTTAGTCACATACTTCCTTCATACCACTTTGTTGAACTTAACCATAATGTCCCTTCTTGGACCTCTGGCCGCATAGTTCAATAGAACGGGCCGCATGTCGCTTCATAGCTCCAACACATGGAGTCCTTTATTTTCTCTAAGTATTAATTTCTTCCTTCTTCACTCGAGAACTCAACATTCTATACTTAGCATAATTTCTTGCCCCTTTTCCAACTTGCCATTGTCTAAACTTCTCAAACTCTCCATGCATTGATTGTGCTTACAACCTGAGCACATATACTCATAACATTTAGAAAATTTTCCTTCTCTTAACATATCAAATGCATCATTCATTACATACTTAGTTTACTTTTGCATTAGTCTTAATACACATCTTCAATACACAATTTTGAGAACTTGAGCTTAACTAACTAGTAAAACAAGTTTAGGGGTTTACAAAAAGTATGTTTTCTTTTTTAAGATGATGACTCCATGATCTTTATTGTTATTTTTCTTTTAAAATATCTTTCCATATTGATATAGAGTTAACTCTACAAAAGTATTATCAATAAAAGTATTATATTATTACATAGATTTAAGAGTATGAAAATTAAAAAGATTGAGAAAATTTTCAAAGTTACTTGCGAATGGTATAATACGCATATCCTAACGAAGAATGAGAAAATTATCTTGTAGCTTTAACTCTGAAATTAATTAAAATAAATATACACTAAATAACAAAAATCTAAAATTTAGGTTAAAAAAAAATTAATGATACCTCTTCAATAGAATATCGTTGAGACTTGAGTGTAAAAAATTAGGTTGAAAAAATATCTATAATAAAATAAAATTGTTGTTGATTTTTTCTTCTTTTAACTTTTTATTGAGGTGGCGGCTAGAAAATTTCAATAGGTAATATCGCTACCAGAATTTGATCTTAAAAAAAATTGAATTTAAAAAATTACATAAAAAAGATTTGAACCTACAACATCAATATGTATCCCAATTATCGTTACACCAACTTTTGGTTTCAAGAAGAATGCATCAATGTGTGCCCCAGTAACCGCTACACCAGCACCGAATTTCAAGAACATTAGTGATTTTTTTTATATTATTAGATATTACTTAAATTTTAGAATAAAATATAAAATACGATAAGTTGAGGGAGACACGTGCCCCTTTAACCCCTATGTGACTCCATCAGTGCCTACACTTAAAAAAAAGCTCTTAAAAAGTTGAAAGAATAAAAAAAAAACAACATAAAATCTTTCAAAATTTACAAATTCCACACAAAAATCTAACTATAGTGACTAATTTATTTTGATATTAGGTATGTGTATTTGTTGATTCATTAAATTGAATTTCATATTACATTGATCTACCATATCAATTTTAAAAAGCAGAAAAGTGGCCTACAATTGGTAGGTTTTGTAAAAATTCTCAATAGGTTGAAAATTTAATTGGAATGATACATTTAGTTTGATTTGCCTACTACTTAATATTTAAGAATTAAAGCCACATTTATCAAACTATAATGAAAATTGGTGTAATCATAATGAAATTTCATTGATGGGTCAATTGTAATGAATTTGAATCGCAAACGTAATTGGATTGATTTTTTTATCACATTTACTTAAAATTATGAATTTTGTTAAATTTACTGTTACCGTTACCTCTACTTCTACTTCTGAAGGTCAAGTAGTAATGATAACAGTAATGGTAACGGTAACAGTAAAAGATGTTAAAATTGATAATTTTTCAATTGTAACAATAACAATAATGGTAGTCGTAACGGTAACGATAATGACAGGACATAATTCTTAGGTACAATCAGATTGAGTACTCTTTATTCATCAATTGGATTGTGTTATTTCATTACAATTTTAGATGTAGGGCCCATGTATTAGTACAAATGCAGAATACAAGTAAACAACACTAAAAAGTAATCAAATAGGATATATTTTTTTTATTCCTATCGATCTATTACATTTTTAGTGAGGTAAACATAGCCTGAATTACAATAATATTACAAACATGGGAGAGTGGTCAATCTACTTGAAAGTTTGGTAACCCAATCGTATATAATAACGTACGTAGTTTTGTAAATTTTCTAATATAAATTTGATTTATGAACCAAAGAAACAATAAAACCAAGTACATGATGAAAACCAGAGATTATAAAATTTGGATTAAACTACGAATTAGGTGGGAATGGGATGGGCAAATCCTTGACTTTTTGGTGGGGATGCCCTTTTATGCAAATACTCCAAAACAGGTGTATTATTATAAAAAGGGGTCATTTTCAACTTTTGGTTGGGCTGCCCCTTCAATAATGATAATCCTAAAGTAAAAGCAAGAAAACCAAAATAAACCAAACAAAACTTTTTATTGCCTAGAACAATTCAACTAACAAACCCCAATTGGTTTTAAGTTATGTATGATACATATGAAAACACCTTAATTTTTTAAAAACAAAAGATTTTATTGAAAATGTGATACTAAAGAAAATAAGTGTGGGTAGATATTGATGGAGTTGACATTCAACACACGGAAGTTATTAGGATCCTAAGCATTCTAGCTACATCAATTTTAGTGGATTAGCATGCATGTTCATGAACAAAAATCAGAAATAAGGTTTCAAGAATACAATATTTGATGAACTCACTTGATTGCTTCAAATCTCCTTGAATTTCTTCTTCAATCTCTAAAGTAGACTACCATAAGAGTCTTCTCTACTAATCTCAAGCCTTAGACTTGATTGTAACATCCAAATTAAGATTGATTTGAGGTGAAAATTGGAGAGTATGAGAGGATTTTTTTAAAAAAGATTTTTTCTCAAAAATTTGTTTTTGCATGCCCTTTTTAATCAAATTAAAACTATCAATTTATAATACAAAACATGCAAGTTGGATTAAACCAGGTAATGATACTTAATTCTCCACTAATAGCTTGGATTAGGTATTGCAAAAAGTGGAAAAATTTCACGTTTATTTTTAAATCAATTTTAATAAAATCAAATTAAATATTTAAAAAGAAATTGAATTATGAATTTGAAATATTCAAATTCAAATTAATTTTAAATAATTAATTAAACAAATTTAATTAATTAATTTAATAAATAATTAAATATTAAATATTAAATTAATAAAACACTCAATCCGAAAATGAATCTCTACACATGAAAATAATACTTAAATCACATTAATATATTTCCAACTCCCAAAAGCCGTTTAATTCGTTAATTAAACGTTGGATTATATCAAATATAATAATTTGAACCCTAAATTAAATTTGAACATTTCAAATCCTCTCAACACACTTTTTTTAATATTTAATCCTTTAACGAGCTAGTAGAGGGTCCTAATGAACCTATAGATCATGAGCTCCAATAGTCTGAGATTAATTGGTTAAACTCTTTAAATTGAGTTAATCAATATGTTAACTACCGAGGCACACCTCTATACCTCAATAGTTACACTCTCCTCACTATAGATATATTTATGTCCACTTGATTTAACTATAATCAGTAAGTCGATCCTTCATAAGTTGTTTGTATTTACAGCTAGGTCAAAAATATCGTTTTACCCCTGTAATATATCTTGCTCCTTAAGTCTCCATTGATTCTCTAATGAACAATTGATTTATAGTCCTACCAATAAACCGAGCCCTTCTTAACCATAGAGAGGGCGGGACCCCTTTGTTCAAGATCGGGAGTCAGTACTTAAGGGAACAACCTATCTACTAACCCTAAAAAAGGTAAGAGTGAATTCTGTCTTGCAAGACTATGTCCCGAGCTATCTATCTGGTCTTACCCTAAAATGGGAGGCTTATTGAGTGACGATGTTGAGTCACTCGCACCCATGCAGATTAAAGCATAATACCCTTATAAACAGGTGTTCATAATTAGCTTCAGATTTTTATTGAGTTACCTTAGGTCATCCAATTGAAATAGTTAGTTTTAACAGTAAATGGTCATTATAAAAAAAAATGACTATTTCGTGGTCTGGTCTAATGCAAACATATTTTACATAGAATGCCTCCACTCGTATGTCTTCACATAAAAGACTTTAGGATCACATCATTTGTATCAAAATACAAAGCGAACCGCATCCATAATGTCCCCAGGATTAGGTACCCAACCCTATCGTTTTGACTATATACTCAAACTTGGTCCTCTTTTATGTCTCCACATAAAGTTTAAGTATTCATATTATAGCCACGGATTCGATAGTTTATTGGATTTAGGAATCTATAAATGTAATTTACATACTCAATAACATCTTTATTGTGAATAGAATATGTTTAAAGTTTATAAACTGTGAGTTTTAGGATATATAACCCAACAAACTCCCACTTGAAAGAAAAGTGACTATTTCGTAGTCTAGTCTTATTCAAACATCTTTTGCATAGAACGCCCTCACTCGCATGTCTTCACATGAATGACCTTGGGATCACATCGTTTATATCAATATACAAAGCGGACCGCATCCTTAGTGTCCTCAAGATAAGGTATCCAACTCTATCCATATACTTATAGACCATTTTGACTATATACTCAAACTTGATTCCCTTTTATGTCTCCATATAAAGTTTAAGTATTCAAGTTATAGTCATGGATTTGTTAGTTTATTGGATTTAGGAATCTATAAAATACATATTCAATAACATCTTTATTGTGAATAGAATATGTTTAAAGTTTACAAACTACAAGTTTTAAGACATATAACCCAACAAACTCCCACTTGGACTAAAACTTTAGTGGGTTTAAATATATACAAATATGAAATTTTGAGTATGAGAGAATAAATATAATAAACTAGGGCATCTGTATACCCATAAATTCTCCCACTTGCCCTAGATTTATGAAGCTCGTAGTCCTAGTCCGACTAGGTGACCCTCGAACACTTTAGTTATGAGGGCCTTCGTAAACGGAGCTAAATTTTCTTCTGAGGCTATCTGTGTGACGATCATATTTTCTTGGGGTACTATCTCGTGGATGAGATGGTACTTGCGCTCAATGTGCTTTCCACGCTTATGGTTTCTTAGTTCTTTGGAGTTGGCAACCGCTCCATTATTATCACAATAGAGGGTGATTGGCATATGCATATTTGGAATCACTTCCAAATTAGTCAGGAACTTTCTAAGTCATAATGCTTTTTTGGCTGCTTCACATGCAGTTACATATTCCACTTCCATGATGGAGTCAACAATAGAACTTTGCTTAATACTCCTTCATACTATAGCTCCTCCATTTAGAGTGAATACTAATCCTGAAATATAATTCCTAGAATCCACATCGGTCTGAAAATCAGAATTAGAGTATCCAGTAAGAACCAAATTCTTAGAGCCATATACGAGCATATAGTCCCTCATTCTCCGAAGATACTTGAAGATATTCTTAACAGCAGTCCAGTGACTATATCCAAGATTGGACTGAAGCCTACTGACTATTCCAACTGCATAACATATGTCTTGTCATGTACACAACATGGCATACATCAAATTCCTGACTGCTGATGCATATAGAATTCTTTTTATTTCTCTAACTACTTGAGGTTTCTGAGGATACTGTTCCTTAGAGAAATGAATTCCATGTCTAAAAGGTAATAAATATCTTTTGGAATTTTGTATCTTGTATTTAGACAACATCTTGTCTATATAAGATGCTTGAGATAGTGTTAGTATTCTATTCTTGCGATTTCGAACTATTTGGATTCCAAGAACATACTGTGCATCTACTAAATCTTTCATTTGAAATTGTGATGCTAGTCATCTCTTGACATCAACAAGGAATCCTCCTTCATTCCTAATGAGTAGGTTATCATCAACTTATAGTACTAGAAAAGCTATAGTTTTGTTGACAATTTTCTTGTAAACACAAGGTTTGTCAACATTATGTTCAAAGTCATAAGATTTGATCGCAGTGTCAAATCTTATATTCCATGATCGAGGTGTTTGTTTTAACCTATAAATGGATCTGTTGAGCTTGCAATCTTTTTGCTCTTGACCCTGTTTGATGAACCCTTCTTGTTGAGACATATATATACTTTCTTCAAGATAGCCATTTAGAAAAGCTATCTTGACATCCATTTGCCATATTTCATAATCATAAAAGGTGACAAAGGATAAAAGTATTCTAATAGACTTGATCATGGAAACAAGAGAGAAGGTTTCTTCATAGTCTACCCCCTTTATTTGGGTAAATCTTCTTGCCATGAGTCTAGCTTTATAGGTCTGTACCTTACCAGTTTGGTCTCGTTTTCTTTTATAGATCCACTTACAACCAATAGAACTCCATCTTGTTGATCTCCAAGTTCCCAGATTGAATTGAAGTACATAAACTCCATTTCAAGGTTCATGGCTTTTATCCATTGGTCTCTATCTACATCCTTCATTGCTTGTTTAAAGGTCAATGAATCCTCTAAGCCATCATCAGGTATGATGACCTGAGTTTTTATTGAATCCATGTACCGATCAGGCTGATGAACTATCCTCCCACTACATCGAGGTATTCTCAATTCTTAAGAAGGATATGACAGTCCAGTGTCATCAACAACTCTTATTGAAAGACCAGCCTGATCAACAACTTTTGTTGATTTATCTATAATTTCACTGGACATCTTATTCAATACTAGTTTACTGCAAGGTTGATGATTTCTTATGTAGTCTTACTCTAAGAATGTAGCATTTGTCGATACAAGCACTTTATCATCTTGAGGATCATAAAACATATCACCTTTTTGTTTCTTTTGGGTATCCTACAAATAGGTATACTTTAGAACGTCGTTCCAATTACTTTCGGTTTTGTACCAACACATGTGTTAAGCATCCCAAATCCTGAAGTAACGTACTTTACACCTCCTCCATAACTCGTACGGTGTTTCTAAAACACTTTTTGAGGGAACCATGTTCAAAATAAATACGATAGTTTGTACTGCATATCCCCAAAAAGACTGAGGACATAACTTATCATCGAGCAAACCATGTCTAACAGGTTTTATTTCTCCTTTCTGCTACATCATTTTGGTGTGGTGTACTTGGTGTAGTAAGTTGGGATTGAATTCCATGTTCTATCAAATAGTTCTGGAATTCTAAATCCAAATATTCACCACCTCGATTTAATCGAAGTGTTTTAATCTTTTTATCTAACAAGTTTTTAACCTCTGCCTTGTACTCTTTGAACTTTTCAAGAGTTCCAAACTTATGATGCATTAGGTAAACATAACCATATCTTGAATAGTCATCAATAAAACTAATGAAATATTCAGATCCTCCTCGAGCTCTAATATTCATTAGACCATAGAGATCTGAGTGTACAAGCTTTAAAGGTTCTTTGGCTCTTAGACCTTTTCATGTAAAAAATTTGTTGGTCATTTTACCCTGAAGACATGATTCACATGGAGGTAGAGAATTGTCTTCTAACTGATTTAGAAGTCCATGAAGGAAATCTAAATAGAGATCCTTTGAGCAGCGGAAGTGGATCGTTCCAAATTCCATTCAGAATGAACACAAATAATTACAGTCAAAACAGAAACAAACAAAATATGCATAAACCAAAATTATAGCATGCTACAAAAAGATACAAGGGATAAAGTATGTGTACCTTTGAAGAACTCTTCTTCAAGTATCCCGCGATCAATGTCCAATGCATCTAACGATGCACTCGAATGCAACGAACGAAATAACCAACAGCAAGAACACGAACACAGCGATTGTCTGAATGCACCTTGAATCCAACCGAGTCCAACACGATCCTCGAACTAAATTAGAACACTACCATAAGTGTTACCTTGTTATTCTCGGTGTGAGAATCCAAGAGTTGTGGGCTCTATATGATCTTGGATTGAGAAAAATAGGAGGTAGACGATCGAGTAAGCGGGAGATGAAGACAGTCTATCGTATAGTCGATGTACTCGATCGTTTAGAAAATGAAGCCTATTGTATAGACTTTGCTACTCGATCGTGTAGCAATGATCAAACAAGTAACTATCGTATAGTCAACTCGTAGCTATCGTGTATGCTCTCAACCTATCGTTTAGTAAAAACATTTTTTACTTGATAGCCTTTTTGTGAGATATTTCCGAAAGAATCAACTTCTAATTTGGAAAACAATTTTCCTTTTTATCTCACGGTTACCATAAAACTTCCAATAACCTCCCACTCAATTCGGCTATTAGAAAAAAAAGAATTAATTATCATATAATTAATATATTATAAATAAATATGATAACTAACTTATCATATTATATTTATAACATATAGTTTTAATATTTCATCATATAAAACATATAAATCATAGTTCTTTTTCTATTTTATGGTATTTAATATAAATCATATTTATATTAATTCCTCCAATTAATGTATCTAATACATCATATCAATTATATCACATATAATTGAATTTCCCTTTGTTAATTTGAACACTTCAAATCAACCCAAAATCTAATTCTCAACTTGAACCTATTGAACTACTAAGGGGACCTCATGAACCTGTAGCTTGAAGCTCCAACGGTACGTGAATAACTGATTAAACTCTTTAATAACGAGATCCATCATCCATTAACTGTTGGTCACTCAACTAAAGACTGACAGCTGCAATCTTCACACTACAGATATATTTCTGTGCCCAATGACCAATCAATAGTGTGATGACCCTTCACAAATCACTCGTAAGTACAGCTGGGCCAATTTACTATTTTTCCCCTGTAGATACATCTAACTCCTTAAGTACCACTGATTCCTCTAATGAACAATAAGTAATAGTCCTACTATGACTGAGTCCTCTTTTCCAAAGAGAGGGTGTGGTCACTATGTTCAAGACCCGAAATCAGCCCTTAAGGGAGCAATTTATCTATTTACCCTGCTTAGGGGAAGGAGTGAATTCCGTCTTGTGTAGCTGAGTTCCCGGCTCCTCAATCAAATGAATCCCCAAAAAGGTAGGCTTGTTGAGTTGGCAGTCTAGTCACTCTTACACATACTAATCAAAGGACCGCCCTCATGAGCAGGTGTTCCTAACTCACACAGGATTGAGGTCATGTCACCTATGGTCATAGTAGTGAGATGTAAGTCTCAATTATCAACGATGTTATATAAAGAGACTAATCATCTCGCGGTCCGATCTTATACGAAATCTTTGTATAGGATACACCCGTTCGCATGTCGCCACATGAATGGTCAGGATCAGACCATTTATAGCACTTTACAATACTTGTAATGTCTACAAAACAGGCCGTATCCGTAGTGTCACAAGAATAAGGTATCCCTCTTTTATCCTTATACTATAGACCATTTAGGTTATTACTGAAGGCATGATCCACTTGTATGTCTCACATACATGCTTAAGTTATATGAAATAACCATGGATCTTAGTTTATTGGATTTGAGTAAATTCTTATAAAATAATATTTATTAATAACAATGTGTGTACATAACTTTTACAAACTACAAGACCACTGGAAGAATTAGAACACTAATCCCAACAGTCCATTCTTTACTAACCTCTCAATCTTATTGAGATTTATGTGTTCAAGTCTTAAGTGACTAAGATAGGCGTTAGGAGAAATTTTTCGTTTCTTATTTTGAGTTTCAGCTGTTTTAAACATCTTTATTTAAAATAGCTTTTGTCTCAGTTGGTTTTAACATATATAAGTTATTTTCAAGTTTAGCAAAACATATTTGAACACCATTTGAACTTATGAATACTTCATTGATACCAAAAGAAACTCTATACAAATGTTCGAATAAACAGAAGATTGAAATCAAATTTCTTTTCATGTCTGGTACATAATATACATTTTCTAACAAAATGTAAGCACCTCCAAGGAATAACTTTAGATCTCCCACTGCACAAGCCAAAATGACTTCACTTCACCTGTTCCCATCTTGAAAATCATCTCATTCTCTATCAATTGTCTCCAGGAACTAGTTTTCTGAAAGAAAGTGCAAATATGGTTAGCGACTCCTGAATCTAGTATCCAGGTCAAATGAGAACTTTCCACTAAACATGTTTCAATTACAAGTAAATAAAATTTACCTTGGTTTGCCTTTTCAGCCTTATTTTCAGCAAGATATTTTGGGCAATTTCTTTTCTAATGCCCATCCTCATTGCAATGGAAACTTTTTCCTTTTGCAATTTTCGTCTTACTTTTTTTGTAGGAGTCTTCTTTTTCTCTTTTCCCTTCTTCTTCATTTGGATACTCCTTAGAAGGTCTAGACTTCTTATCATAAGGTTTTGTCCTATATGACAATCTCTTCTGAAATTTTCTTTGGATAACAACATTTGCTTCCCCTTCCTGATTCTTATTTTTCACCAGGGATTGGTTAGTCTGTAGCTCATTCAAAAGAGTAGTTAGATTATACTCTATCTTATTCATCACAATATTTGTGCGAAAAGTCAAGAAATTCTTCGGAAAAGATTCCATGATGAAATTGACTTGACTCTTTTCGTCTATGACAGCTCCATTTGCTTCCGTTATATTGAAGTGGACCATCACATCCAAGACATGTTCCTTAACAGAGGTCCTCTCCTTCATACAGGAATTGTAAATATATTTAATAGCATCATTTCGAATGAATGAGGACGGTTGTCCAAACATCGACTGTAATGACTCCATGATCTCCCTAGCGATGACCATGTTTTCATGCTTCTTAGTTAACACATAGAATATGCTAGCTAAGATGTAGGCTTGGACTTTTTCATTTTCCTTAACCCATCTGTCATATGCATCTCGAACATTTCGATTTGCACTAGATCCAGGAACTGGAGGACGTTCCTCTGTTAAAATGAACCTTAAATCATCTACAACTAGTATCGTATTGATGTTTGATTTCTAGTTTGAATAACCCCTCGCATTAAATTTGTCAGAAGCTAAAAGTTGGATAATTGAATTCGACATGCTGAAACATAAATAAATTCTATTAGAAAATTGTATCAAAATCTAAATTTAATTTTAGCAAAAGTAATAATGTGCCTAGATTTCATTATTTATTTGCAACGATATTTTAGTGAGTCAGAATAGATGCTACTGAGGGGTAGTCAAATATCCCTTCACTGAAGCAAGACATTTTTTACTATAACTCTTTATTTCTTTAGATATTTAGTTACCGTTTTTGGTCAAGAACTTACTAACACTTAGTAATTCTTGCAAGTGTGACCCTCCATTTTCAAATTTTCATAGAATGGTATCAACAAGCCCTCGAAATGAAAGAAAATACTGAAGACGAAACTTAGAAACCCTATTCATTTATGAAGTTTGAGTTGTTCTAAATCCTATGTTATAACCCTCTAAGGGGATAGTCGCTAGAAAAACGACTAGCTAACGTTGCCTAAAAACGACAGCAGATGCAACATAAGAATCTCACTGTTCAAATTAATGGAAGAGACTGTAGGATATGTTGACACATTTCCTTCACTCACTTACTATGAACAACTTTCCCTATTCACCTTGTTATTGACCCATGCAAACACTTCTCAAATGGAGCAGTCGTGCTAAAAGCGACACGAAGCCGAGCATGGATCTCACGATGTGAACTCTTAAGAACATGAGAGCTAAAAATAATGTATCATATATAATGTTTATCTCCCACTTAAGTATTCTAATTGATAGGGTATATTCATTAACTTAGGTATATGCTGGCTAAAACATCCTAAGTCTAGGTAATTATCCAAGTATAACGATCATATTTGGATTTAACCTACAATGTTTAAGTGATAAAACTATTTTATTACCTCACACTGCTCATACGTGCTCATAAAATCGGGTTAACAACGCTCAATAATTTGGCTATAATCCCCAGGTAGCAGGTGTTCCGTAAACCATCAACTTAAGTGCCTCCACCCTTAAGTGAGCATGCATCTTATCTTTGTTATAGATTTTAAATGTCTAATTCATTTTATAACACTTTAATAAAACTATAGACATACTATAACATACATCATGCATTCCATAATTTAATATTATAACTTATATTAAATACATGAAATCCTAAATCATGTATACTATATATTATAACATATTATAACATACTTTCAATGCATGAAATATGATTCCTATGGTGGGATTTTAAATCTACATGGCATACTTTATGCACATGCAAGATTTAATTTAATTAAACATACATTCACAATGCATAAATAATTAAACATACACTGAAATGGACTAATTTTGGCATTCTAAGAAAACAAAAGCCTAAAATTATTACAAAATAATTCAATACAAGTCTTGAACTTCCCCAACCGACTCAAACTGGCTCTGAACCACCTAAACCGGACCTCTAAGGAAAAAATTTAGGTTGAACCGATCTGAAACAGGTTGAATCAAACCTCCAAGACTCGAACCGATTTTGTTGAATCGTTGGTTCATTGACGCGCGTGCCTTCTGGGCTGGGATGAACAATGTTGCAATGCTTCATCCCAGCGTTGCAACGCTACGAGATTTTCCTTCTGATCTGGGCTGGCTGAAGAATAGTGTTGCAACGTTGTAAGGTAGAAGTTTCACCTACTTTTGAGTATGCTTTGATTCTTCTTCAATTACAATCTAATTGCAACTCTATTGACTCTAACAAATTTACAGACTCTTAATCACTCATTAAGGTCCACAAATAAAGAGCCAATTACAATAACTACTTCATAAATAAAGAGAAATCTAATGCCAAAACTATAATTTATCCATTTCAGCACCTATTTCATGCAACTCATGTAAAATTAACATGAATTGAATACTTAAAACATGCTTTGATATCAATTAATGGAGTTTACATTCAACACAAGAAAGCTATTAGGATCCTAAGCACTCTAACTACATCAATTTTAGTGGATTAGTATGCATGTTCATGAAAAAATCAGAAATAGGATTTCAAGAATACAGCCTTTGATGAACTTACTTGATTGCTCCAAATCTCCTTGAATTTCTTCTTCAATCTCTGAAGTGGACCATCACAAGAGTCTTCTCTACTAATCTCAGGCCTTATATTGAATTGTGGGATCCAAATTGAGATAGATTTGAGGTGAAAATTGGAGAGTTGGAGAGGAAATTTTTTTTTAGAGAAATTTTCTCAAAAAATTATTTTTGCATGCCTTTTTTAATCAAATTAAAACTCACTTCATAATACAAAACATGCAAGCTGGATTAAACCAAGTAATGATACTTCCACTACTAGCTTGGATTAGGTGTTGCAAAAAATTCAATTTCTTTTTAAATCAATTTTAATAAAATCAAATTAAATATTTAAAAAGAAATTGAATTGTGAATTTGAAATTCAAATTCAAATTAATTTAAAATAATTTGTTTTAAATAATTCATTAAACAAATTTAATTAATTAATTTGATAAACAGTGCTACAAAATTGGGCTTTAATGTCGATTTAAAACTGACATTATAGGGTATAATGTCGGTTGACAACCGACATCAAAGATCGTGTTATAAAAGGTCTTTAATGTCAGTTGTCTTTAATATCGATTTTAAACCGACATTATAGATGACCAAGATGTCAATGCATATTATCTTCAATGTCGGTTTTCAACCAACATTGAATACTGTTTTCAATGTCGATTTTCAACCGACGTTGAATATTATCTTCAATGTCGGTTTTTCACCTTTTTTTGTTAGTAATTGTTTAATATTAAATGTTGTATATATATGCTTGCACACGTGAAAATCAATAGTATTTCTCGTTTACTTGTACATGCACAAAATAAAATCTTAATTACTTGTATGTATACAATAATAAACAAAAAATCAACTAACTCACAACAAACAAAATGATAAATTGTTTAACTAACCTATCAGCAAGTTACATTGATATTGATATATAGAGCTCAAAAGTCTAAAGTTCGAGAGAGCTGGTTGTCTACTTTGGAGGGTTCGAATTAGTCCAAACCTACAACCAACAACCTTTCACTAGATATAAATTTTTCAAAGATCAAAACTATAGTTTGACATCTAAATAAGAAAAAAAATGTTTGTATTTGAGATCTAAAGAAAGAAAAAAAAAACAAAAAGCTCAAATACATAATGTATTGGATCTAGAGTTCCCAAAAGAAAAGTATAAAAAGACTGCGATGCCAAATCTTTACTCCTTTGTTGCACCTGCAAAACAAGAAAGCTCAATAGTTGAATAAATGGAAGACAACCCAAAAGAAAAATATAGACCTAATTTCTAAGCCTTAAAAAAAAACCAACGGTAGACCTTACTTGGATCAGTCTTGCAAAGATTGAAATTGTATATCTTTCTACCTTGAGAATTGATGGTCGTATAGATGAAGATTGGAACTAAGTCTGGCAGTCAAGAGAAAATTAATTATTCATTCATGTGCATCAAAGAACTACAAGATTTACCAAAAAAACGAATATTTAACAATTCATAAAACAAATCCAACAAAACTTGATAAAAACTAACCAACTATATTCAATGACAACTAAAGCAAACTAAACTAATACCTATTACAAGTTTTCAACTCAAAAAAACTAATTAGGAACCAACTTAAATTTAAAATATTTTCAAATTCCAAATATTCAAACTCACAGGGTAACATCTTACACTTTCTAAAAACAATGTCATCGATGTTCCTCTAGACATGCTTTGTATAAAATCACATAAATGATAACATGCTCTTCGACATTAACCTACGTATATTCAAACAACTCCATAACATGCTCATATCCCCCAAGTCACATAATAGCATATTAGTGTGTTTTACATATTAAAATCAACACAAGGAACATCCATGCAAAATAACGTATATGAATCTCGGACATGTTTAAAAACACATTATAAAATCTTAAAATTAATGTATGATTAAATAACTCATAATTACAAGGAGGTCAAATCAATGACAGATTCACATACTTATTGTACATATTAGAATAAAGGAATTGCTATAATAATGATGACAAATATACCTGAAAAATTTGTTTCACTAACATATAACTTACCTTTGTGAAACAGGGCCTCAAATTAATATTTGGTCAAGCAAACTTTCAAACACAGACAACACATATACAATAGAACTATCTATCACCAACATATAATTTACCTTTGTGCACAGAAAAAGCAATTCCTCTCCCAATGCATTCTTCCAAGAAATCACCTAAGCCCCATACAAAAACACCTAACCAAAATGGTATTCGCAAAGAATAAATCACTAGAATAATAACACACACACATAGACAAACATTAAAATCAATTTTTCCCCTTTTGTTTTCCACTTTTTGGCTAATGGGAAATGGAATAGAGTCAAGCCATTCAAGAAGCTGTAATATTGCAAATAAAGTAAACAAGACTATACTTAACTCTTTATAAACCCAATGATCACTTGTGAAATAACACCAAATGCTCGAACCTTTTGTAGTTAATTGGAACATTACAATATTACTGTTTATTTTCCAACTAAATTTAACCTTATCATAGAATGATTCACCCAAATTCACGAAATAAAACTAAGATGCAATAGAAGACTTCTTAAAATCAAGTCCAATGAACACATGAATCAAATGAAAACAATGGTTTCACATAAAATTCCTCTGATATTGAACCAGAAAGAGGAATTACATCAATACCTTGAAAAGTCAACAACAAAGACCCCAATGTGAGTACTTCAAATTCAAAATAATCAATATTAAATTTGGGGATTTTCTCTATAATTATAAGTTTGACAATATTTCTTGTCGTTTTGCATAATTGTTTGTGTCAAGAGAGAACATAATTTTTTTTAACAAACACATATGAAATAGAGAAGCTATAAAAAAAGAGGGAAAAGAAAGAGAAAATAACAAATTGTGGAATCAACATATCTAAATTTAAAANAAAAAAAAAAAAAAAAAAAAAGGAAAAAAAGTGAGGAAATGCACACACATATGAATGTACATTTTTAAGGACTAAGATATGCCTGAAACCATAAACTATAAAAGAAAAAAAAAATCAACAAATTGAAAAAAAAAACAATATTAGACCAAAATTATAACTCAATAACACAAAGAAAGCCCAAAGATGAAACATCACGTAAAAAAGAAGTTGAATACCACCAAATCTAAAGATAAAAAGGGAATACCAAATATGCACATGGATTTGGTCCATGAAAATCGATGGTTGAATATGACAGGAATATACATAATTACAACATAAATCCCCACCTTCACTCTACACTACATTTTGAGAGAAATAAGACATCATCACCATACAATTCATTAAGACATTCCTAAAATTTTCAAGTTCCCAAGGTTAGAACTTAGTTCGAAATCTTAATAAAAACTCAAATAGTGTTCCGAATGAATAATCTTACCTACAACGAACTTGAACTCTAATCCGAACACTTCGAAACAAGCCTAGACAATAAACAAAGCATATCCAAGAGTTAAAAGTATTGGGATTGATGCCCTAAAGTCTCGTGTCCTGTAGTTTGTAAACAGTTTGTACGAACACTTGTGTTGTATTATATATGATATTTATTTCACATCTTGTTTTTGCTCAATTTTATGTTTTATTTGGTTTACCACAAACCAACAAACATAAAATCTCTGGTTATCTGTATGTAACTTAAGCATGTATGTGGTGACATACAAGTGGATCATGTCTTGAGTGATAACCAAAATGGTCTGTAGTATATGGATATAGGATGGAAACCTTATCATGGTAACGCTATGGATGCAGCCCGCTTTGTGGAGCATCTAAATTTAATTGGGATAACTTTAAATGGAGTCCTTCAATCTAAAACTCACCAAAAGAGGCTTGGACTCTTGCTGAAAAGTGTTAGAACGGTTCTAAATCTATTTCAAACTTACAAATACAATCTTCCAAACATTAAAGACAAATCTAAAGGATTTTAAGCTAGTTGAAAAAGAAATTTAGAGTCATTAACCTGCTAGAAAAACAAAACTACAAACAAGGTGAAAATTGTAGTTGTTCAGAAAAATAAAAGTGTAGTCATTCCTGAGATAGTGAAATACAATTCCAAAGGTTAAAATTGAGTTCACAACCTTGGTTGAAATCTAAAATAGTATTCATAATAAGTAAAGTTATCCAAAGCGACCATAAACCTCAATCCGAATACCTCAAATCACGCCTAAACTACAAACAAGGAAAAACGAAGAGTTAAAAGCTAATTTACACCATCTAAACTTGGTTCCAAAGGCTCTAAACATAGCTATAACATTTAACACTCACCAAAATAGGCATGGGTCATGCTGAAAGGTGTTCAAATAACCCTAAAACCATTCCAAATCTACAATTAAAAGCTTCCAAGCGTTAGAGACCAATATAAAGAGCCTTAAACTATTTCAAAAAGGGATTTAGAGTAATATACCCATTGGATCAGACCCAAAACAACCCAAAACCTTGTTGGTTAGTATCCAATTGTTAGGATTAGTATCCTAATTCTCTCGGAGTCTCGTTGTTTGTAATGATACATATTGTTTGATGAATAAAATAACTGTTATTTCATTCTGCCATTTACTCATATCCAATAAGAAAAGCTCCATGGTTATCTTATGTAAACTTAAGCATGTATATGTGATATACAAGTGGATCATGCCTTAAGTGATAACCTAAATAGGTCTATAGTATAAGGATTAAGGTCGGATACCTGATCTTGGTGACACTACGGATACGGCCCACTTTGTAGAGGTTTGCAAGTGTTGTAAACTACTACAGATGGTAGATCTTGACCATTCATGTGAAGACGTGCGAGTGGGGGTGTCCTATACAAAGAGTTTGTATAAGATTGGACCATGAAATGACTAGACTCTGTATATAACGCCGTTGATACTAGAGACTTACATCTCACCTAAACGACCATAGGTGACACAACTTCAATCTTGAGTGTTTTGGGAACTCCTGCCTTTAAGGGCAGTCCTTTGATTAGTATGGGTGAGAGTGGCTAGATTGTCAACTCAACATGCCTACCTTTTTGGGGACTTGTCTGATCTGGGAGCTGGGAACTCAATACACGAGATGGAATTCATTCCTTTCCTGAAGCAAGGATAAGTAAAGAGATTACTCCCTTAAGGGTTGATTCCAGGGCTTGAACATAATGGCCACAGCTTCTCTTTAGAAGAGAGGACTCTTATGTTCATTAGAGGATTCAGTGGTACTTAAGGAGTTAGATGTAACTACAGGGACATAACGGTTATTGGTCGAGCTGTACTTACGAGCGATCTGTGAAGGGTTGTCACATTGCTGATTGGTTAAGATAGACACATAATATATTTGTGGTAAGGAGAGTTCAGCTGTCGGTCTTTAGCAGAGTGCCTGACAGTTAACGGATGGTGGATCCCTTGACAAAATATTTTAGTCAGTTATTCACATATCATTGGAGCTTCGAGTTACATGTCCATAAGGTCCCCTTGGTAGCTCAATGGATTCAGTTGAGGATCAGTTTTTGGTGTTGATTTGAAATATTCAAATTGACAATAGGTAATTTGATTATATATGATATGATCGGTATGGTGTATGAGATACATCGAGTGGAGGATTAATGTAAATGAGATTTACAATAAGTACCATGGAATAGAAAAAAGAGCTATGGTTTATATGTTTCATGTGATGAAATATTAAAACTATAGGTTATAAATATATTATGGTAAGTTAGTTATCATTTATATTTATAATAATATTAATTATTGGATAATTAACTCTTTTTTTCTAATAACCAATTGAGTGGGAGGTTATTGATGGTTTCATGGTAACCGTGAGATTAAAAGGAAAAATGTTTTCCTATTTTTTAGTAAGTTTTTGAGAAATTAAGTTTTGAGATTTTTCTCTCTCGAAAATATTCTCATGGAAGTTGTCAAGTAAATAGGATTTACTAAGCGACAACTTGGATAAGGTAAACGATCGTGGAGTTTTTGTAGGTGATAGACACTTAGCTAAACGATCGCATAGCTTTTGCTAGACGATCGCTTAGCTTTTCCTAAATGATTTGGCATCGACCTATACGATAGGTACTGCCATCTTCCACTTGCTCAATCGTTTACACGATTGTATTTCCTCCGGCTTTCTGCCTCAAAATCAAGTCCACACAGAGCCCACCCTCTAGATTCTCACACCAAGAAACCTAAGGTCTGTCTCTTATACACATCTAGATGTGTATAAGAGACAGATCTTGATCTTTTGTATTATCATGCTGTAATTTCTGTAATTAATGCATAACCGTATGTTTCTATTTATGATTGTAATTGTAAAGTTCATATATGATTATAATTTGAAATGATCTTTTCGCTGCTCATGAAAATCCTCGTGTTTGATTTCCTTCGCGAATCACTTAATCCTATGTATTTGGAGGCGTTAGGAAGTGGGTATTTCAAATCCGTTGTCAAAATTCAATGGGTAAGTGTCAAAACACACTGAATAGGGGAAATACTACTGCTGGTATGCCTTGTGTTAAATGGGTAGCTGCTTCACGATTGTTGGAGGTCACGACGCTATGAGTTGGTCTTCGTGAACGTCTTTCATGGTTGTAGGCTGCATTGGATGTGAAGATGATTGCCTATATTTTATGCGTTGCCGGACAAGCATCGTTGTCATAGCTCGTTGGTGGTTGTTGTACTGTCGTTGGTCGCTACAGGTCGTGGGTGTGGCGGTCGAGCTGCAATGCACAAAAAGGAAGGGTGTTGTGCGGGTAGTGTGAGGGAGGAAGAGAGAGAGGGAAAAAGAATGAGTGAGAGACTTTTTTTTCTTAATAAAATAAAACCTAAAAAACTGTGTTGGGATTCAAAAAAGAGGGTTACCTACAATGTCAGTTTTAAACTGACATTAAACCCTACAATGTCAGTTTAAAACCGACACTAAAGATCCATTTTTTTTTTTTTTAGAAACTGACATTGTACATCCGTTTTTAATTTTTCCAACCGACACTAAAGCCTAGAATTCTTGTAGTGAAATAATTTAATATCAAATATTAAATTAATAAAACACTCAATCCGAACATGAATCCCTATTCATATAATTAATATTTAAATCTCATTGAAATATTTTCAACTCTCAAAAACCATTTAATTCGTTAATTAAATGTTTGATTATATCGAATATAATAATCCAAACCCTAAATTGAATATGAACATTTCAAATCCTCTCAACATGTTATTCTAAGATTTAATCCTTTAATGAGCTAGTAGAGGGACCTAATGGAACTACAGATCATGAACTCTAACGATATGAGATTAATTGGTTAAATTCGTTAAATCGAATCAATCAATATTTGTTAACTATCGAGACACACCTCTATAACTCAGTAGTTACACTCTCCTCATTGTAGATATATTTCTTTCCACTTGATTTAACCATAATCAGTAAGTCGATCCTTCACAAGTTGTTCGTATTTACAGCTAGGTCAAAAATATCGTTTTACCGTTGTAATATATCTTGCTCCTTGAGTATCCACTGATCCTCTAATGAATAATTGGTTTATAGTCCTACCAATAAACTGAGTCTCTCTCAGCCATAGAGAGAGCGAGACCCCTTTGTTCAAGACCAGAAGTTAGTACTTAAGGGAACAACCTATTGGCTAACCCTAAAACAGGTAGGAGTGAATTTTATCTTATAGAACTATGTCTCTAGCTATCTATTCGGTCTTATCCTCAAAATGGGAGGCTTATTAAGCGGCGATGTTGCCACTCTCACCCCATGCAGATTAAAACATAATACCAAATAAACAGAAGTCCATAATTAGCTCAGGATTGAGATTAAGTTACCTTAGGTTATCGAATTGAAATAGTTAGTTTTAACAGTAAACGGTCATTATAAAGAAAAGTGACTATTTCGTGGTCTAGTCTTATGCAAACATCTTTTGCATAGGATGTCCCCACTGCATGTCTCCACATGAACGACTTTGAGATCACATCGTTTGAATCAATATACAAAGCGGGCCGCATCTATAGTATCCTCAAGATAAGGTATCCAACCCTATCCATATACTTATAGACCGTTTTGACTATATACTTAAACTTGATTCTCTTTTATGTCTTCACATAAAATTTAAGTATTCATGTTATAGTCATGGGTTCGTTAGTCTATTAGATTTAGGAATCTATAAATGTAATTTACATATTCAATAACATCTTTTTTTGTGAATGGAATATGTTTAAAGTTTACAAACTGCAAGTTTTATGACATATAATCCAACAGATATGATGTCAATCCGAATGTAATCTAATGTATAATCACTTATCTTTTTAAAGGTTAATGATTCAATCTTCGATTTCCAACCTCACTATTATTGAAATAAAAGAGAAATAATAATAGTAATAATAATATAAAGATGTCATATTTGGTATGCAAGGATAAGATTATTATTAATATAATTTGAACATTTTGAAAATTAAGAATACATGAAATGTCTATGTTTGGAGTGGGTTGTATATTTAGTTAAATGGTTAAATTATATGTTTAATAGAATCATAAATTTTAAATTTTATATCCGGTAAGTGTTTGAGTTTTTAAAAAAATTAAATACTAAATTTGTAATTTTGAGAGTGTATGAACTAAAGAAATACAAATAATAAATTTTGGAACTAAATTTATGATTTAACCAAACGTAATTGTGAAATCCTACCGCATGAATCAAATACAAATATTAATTTTACAATAAAGATGTTTATTTTTATTACAATATTTTACTCAATGAATCATTTAATTCGACTTTTTTTTCTTATTTTATAGATCTAAAATCCCTCTACCAAAAAAAATCTCAATCATGAATTTATGGCATCCACATTGTTTGAATTATTTCAAAACTATTTATTGAAGACAAAAACAGACAACTAATACATATTTATCTTTCCACTCCTCCCCATAATCTCAATGTATAATCTAATGGCTATAGTTTAAACAATTACTATAAAAATATAGATTTAAATATTATTTTGGTCTCTATATTCTTAATTTTGATTCATTTTAGTTTTTATATTTACAAAATGTTTATTTCAATGTCTATATTTTAAAAATATTCACTTTAGTCATTGTACTTTTAACTTTGGTTCATTTTGATCCTTATATTTTTAAAAAGTTGTCATTTTGGTCCTTTCATTATTACTTTTAAAGGGGTAAAAATAGACTATCTTTTTTAGTTCAAGGACCACAATGAACCAAAATTGAAAATATAAGGACTAAAATGAACATTTTTAAAGTATATAGATAAAATGAACAAAAATTAAAAGTATATAAACAAAAATGATCATTTTAAAAGTAGAGGGACAAAAAAAAAAATCAAAAGTATATGGATTCCAGTAATATTTAAACCGTATATATATATTTTAAAATCAAGGGCAGATTCGTGATTCACATTATTTAATTTAAGAAGAAAACATAATTACAGAAAATGATGGCTTTTCATTATCTTTTGAAAAAAGAGAAAAGAAACCAACCGCTGAAGTTGAACTCGAAGTAGTGGAAAGATTAAGCAACAAAAATTTTTGAAAATTTTTACAGATAAATTCGGAAAAGAAGAAGGAATCATCTTCCCACTCTCAGACGGCGTTGCCCCTTCCTTATCGGTAATCGCCGGTAGCGTAAAACGGCCTTTCTTTATAGTGGTACATTACTTTTTCCCCAATCACAAAAGTCGCTACCACCAAATGCGCTTTGATTAAAGGAAGCCCCAGAACAGCCTCTTCTTCTTCTTCTTCTTCTTCTTCTTCTTCTGATGAAAGTTGAAGAACCCATTCTTTGTAGGTTGCTTTCTGTCGTCCTTTCGGTGAGAACAACTTCGTGGGTGATTCGATGAAACCCAATTTCTCTTCTGGGTTTTCTTTCGTAAGCACGTTCTAGAAGAAAAGAATTTTGTGGGTATTATTTTTGGGGTTTCCGATTGAAGAAAGAGGCAGAAAATTTGGTGGATTATGTATTATCGGCTAGCGAGGTCTTCTTGCAAGGATTCTCTGAAGGTCCTGGAAGAAGATGTACAACACGCCAATGCTTTGTAAGTATTCTTTTTCCCCTTCACTATTTTTCTTCTCTGTTCATAGAGAATTTGATCTGTTTACCGGTTTTTGTGATGCATTTAAGTTTATGAATATGGTTGATTTTGATGAGTTGTGAGTGGGGATGTTTATGTAATCTGTTTATTTGTCTGATTTTCCCAATTTTGGGTTCTGGGTTTGCAGGGCTGCTGCAATTCCAAGAGCTAAACATGGTTCTTATCTCCAAATGAAGTTGGTTTACAATCAATTGGCTCCTTTCTTTCTGTTTTTGATGCAATGGCTGGATTGTTCATGCACTTGTATACTTCCCAGAAACCTAAATTTCTTCCACATACTTGTTTACAAGGCTGGTCTCTCTTTTCTTGACTTGTTCAATGTTGGATGATTTCTTGGATATGTGACTTTGTTTATCTGTTTATATGTCTGAGTTTTTGTTCTGTCATTTGCTTTGTTTAGGTTTACACTGATGGAAGACCTAGCATATCAGCACATGGAAGAAAGGCAACTGTCAAGGATTTTTATGGTACATTTTTGCCTACCAAGAGTCTGTTTTGTAGTCTGGTTTATCAAATTAGTTCTCTAATACCATATGCAAAAACTGTTATGGTTTTAGCTGCAGTTAAAACTCTTTACATCATATATCCATGATTATAGGAGGAACATGAGTTATGCTATAAACACAACTAACAACAATAGGTAGTTGAATTTATGATATGGTTATTTGAAGAGGTTTTCACTGAAACTTTTTTCTGAAAACAGATAAGCCTTTTTTTGAATTCCAACCCATCCTGATGCCTGTTGTTTGAAATCATTAGCCTTGGTCTGTTGTGGTATTTGTTGAGGTACAAATATAATTAAATTTTCTGTTATTCATTTGCTTAAGCTCCTAGGTTGATTGGTGATTTAATATGGTGCCAGAGTTGGAGGTCTTATGGTCGAACTTCTCAAATGTCATTTACTTCCTAGTTAATATTGATTTTTATATATTGAGCATTTTACAAATTCCTTAGTCCATAAGTGAGGGGAGTGTTAAAAATATAGATATAATTAAATTTATCATAATCCCGTTTAAGCTTTTTCCTTCTTTTGTGTTGATGTATTTATATTGCATGATTTGAGTTTATGAGCTTATGAGCTTGTTTGGTTTGCAACAAACTTCCTACTTCAGCTGTCATATTACCATCCCTTCAACGGCTCCAAGCAAACGCAGAGGAGTTCGACAATGCTAAAGAGAAGCGTGTCAAGTCCGGTAATTCTAGCGAGAAAAGAGTCCAAGGAGATGGAAAACTCTCCAAGGGTGATTTAGAAAGAGAAGATGAGTGTGGGATTTGCTTAGAACCTTCAACAAAAATGGTGTTGCCAAACTGCTGCCATTCAATGTGCATCAAATGTTACCACAATTGGTAACTAGCAAACCTTCTTAGATCATCTCTTTCCCCTTTATGAATTTGATTGCTTCAATGTCTTTGCTTGTGAATGATTTGTAGGAACACGAGATCGGAATCGTGCCCGTTTTGCCGGGGAAGCTTGAAGAGGATCAAATCAGAAGACTTATGGGTGCTAACTTGCAATGAAGATGTGGTTGATGCTGAAAAGGTTTCAAAGGAAGATCTATCACGGTTCTATCTATATATAAGCAGCCTACCAAAGGAATATCCAGACGCCCTTTTCTTAGTTTATTATGAATACTTGATTTGAATCAAAGTAAGCCAATTTCTGTACAGATGACTTGAAAGCCGACCGTTAAATGTAAACAGTGTTCGGTGAGAAAAACTTACTCGTTTTATGAAAATGAAACGGTTCATCCTTTTCACATCCCAACTTCACAATCTTGTCTAAGAGCCTTCCATTTAGATGTTTTTAAGGTTTCATTTTTTTATATATATAGAATATTAAACACTTTACATATTTTCCTACTCAAAAAAAAAAAAAGATAAGAAAAGAAAAAAGAAATTGCATATTATTGTTGTGAAAACAAATGTAATGACAGACTATGAGAAAAAAATTGCTTTTGGAGCAAGCTTCAAACTTTTCTTAACGTTTTTTTTTTAAAAAAAATGGTTTAAATAGTTTTATCCATTTTTTTATATAATTGTAATTAAAATGGTAAAAATATGTTAGATCTTGATTAATGGAGTGTTTGGTTTGATAGCTATTTGGTTTTTAAAAATGGTATTTTTTTTTAACAGTTTTTTTTGGTGTTATAGTTCTTAATTAAACATTTGAATTCTTGATAAAATTTCAAAAACTATTTTTTTAGGTCAAGTTTGATGATTATTTTATTTTTTATTGTTGAAAATTATATTCATTTTCTTGCAGTAGTTTATATCTTTAACAAGAAACCTAGAAAACAGAACAAGAAATTTATAAACTGTTCATAAACTTAATTTTTAAAAAAATAAAAATAAAAAATAAAATCATTGCCACACAAGATTTTAGCCTTCAAATTTTAATTTGGTTTTTAAAAACATCTAAAAAGTATATAAAGAAATCAACATAAATAGTGTTCATAAACTTCTTTTTCAAAAATAAAAAACCAAATTATACAACAACGCCTTCAAAACCTAGTGATTAAAAGATATACTTATACAATGTGCTCTAGAAAAAAAAAAAAAAAGCTGTTTTTAATAACGTTTTTCATACCTCTTTTTACGTTTAGCTATATAATTCAATTCTTAAAAATTCGAATTATCTTTTCTAGAAAAAAAAAAAAACAATCTGTGAATTTTATTTTATTAATTTACATTTTCAGTTTAAGGTGGGGGTATATTTATTGTTTAAAATAGTAAATCAATTTTTTTTTTTTAAAGTACAAAGTCGAATAGTAATAGAGTGGAATAAAAACGGCAGCAATGTAACGTTACTCTAGCTTTATTGGGTTGGAGAAAATGGTCCACGGTTTCTTTAATTTTCACCTAATAATTCTACCCATTAAAATTCTAAATGTTTTAATGAAGAATTTAAAATCCACATCCGTACAATTTTTAGGTTAGAGTTTTAACTGATTTAATTTCATAGTAGCCATTCACTTTCTTTTAAAAAAATAATCCATTATTTTTGCTAAAAGAGCAAAATTCAATTGACATTGCGCTTATACGAAATTAGAAGTTCGAATCTCATACCTCACACATGATAAAAGACGACATATTGTTTTTAGGAAAATAGGTTCAAATTTGTAAATAAAATACTAATTTATGCTTGCCTGTTTTCTAAAAGTTTGAAATTATGAACATTGAAGTATTGATGTTGAACTTTTGACCTCGAGTTCAACTTCTTCTTTAAACAAAATAACAAATTATTTTTGAAAAATTAGCGTAACTCAATTGACATAATAATTTTATTATCAATTTCGAAATTAGAAGTTTGATTCTATCATTTCACTGATGAATTATTTTTAAGAAAATAGGTTCAAATTTGCAAATAAAATACTAGTTTACGCTGGTTTGTTTTCTAGAAGTTTGAAACTTTCGATAATTTGATGAACATGTTGTTGAACAACTAAATAATTAAGGCTTAGTTGACCAACTTGATCCTTTGGTTGAATATGGGATGTTGACTTCTTTTTAAAGGGTTGACCATTTATGGTTTCATAATCAGCCTAACTAAATATAGCATTTAAAAGAATTAAAATTAAAATCTCACTGATATGGGCCAAGAGTCAATGAACTAGTGAAATTCAAGCCCATTTCTTATGGGCCAAAGATTCTAAAATACAGATCATTAACTGGAAATTGGGCCGTTGGGCCTTCACTGTAATAATGTGTCCCGAGAGTTCATTACACGATAGAATTATGCTTTTATCCTCGATTTGTTTTTCCTTATTGGAAAAATAGTTTTAGGAGTATGGTGAGAAATAATATGTTTGAGTTTTCATATTATAAAATTAACCTAATTTTTTTAAATTTATAAGAATAGTTTTTTTCGATCTATCTTGTCCAAGATCGACTATCAAAATTTTGTTAAAAAATTAATTTTTTTCAACTTATCTATTGTTTTGGACCTCCTCAATATATTTCGTCAGAATTACACTTAGAGATTTGCTAATTTTTTCAAATGTTATGTAATCTTCCTTAATTTTTTTAAAACAATTGATCAGAGTATTAGTTTTTATAATGTGAAAAGTTTAAAAAGTTATTTCTAACAATTTCCCTTTACCACGACACATTCTTTAAAATCAAATGTACTCAGCTTCTTATTTGTTGAAATGTGTTCCATTTTTTTTTTTAAGTTTAATAATCGACATATGTGGATTTGTACCTCCAACCTCAAGAGAAAGAGTACGTGTTACAACTGTTCTTCACTTTGATAGTTATATTCAATTTCATTATATAGATTTTTTTTGGGGAGAAAAATCATGTCAATTATTGTTGAGTTTAAACTCATTTCGGCACCTAGGTCTTGTTAGTATTAAACATATTTATGTAATTTATGAAGAAAATGAATATAACCCTAAAGTTAAATACATACATTTTTTTTTAGTGGAAGGTTCAAATCTTTTTCTCCTATCTTTTGTGTATCTACAATATATGATATTTTTCACTCTTTTGATTTTACCTAAAAAAAATTTAACAGAATTTATTTCAATAGAACTGTTAGTTTTTTTAAAATATATATATAGAGAGAGAGAGGAGTCAAACAAAACATGGACCAACTAACTCTGGATTAAAAATATATAAAATCCAAATAAATTGAATTAGCAATAGAGATATATAACCTTTTGATTATATATTAAGATCTTCACTATATTCTAAATTTTCATGGAATCATATATTTCGCATACCCCAACCTATATTCCTTCAATGTTCAATAAGCACATTGAAAACTTTTTGAATTACTACTTTAATCCCTTTTTTTTTAATTATTATTATTATTTTGAAGAAAATTAATACAGAATACAAAAATGGAAGAAAATGATTTTATTATTATTATTTTACTTCTGATGTTTTTTACGAATAGTTTTAATTTTTGTTTGGTTTTTTTTTTATAAAAAAAAAACTTTCAGATAAAACTTTTAGATTTAGAGAAGATACATGGTAGGCGTTTTATATCATTTATTTGTGACAAGTAATTTTTATGTATAAATATAAAAGACATTATAATTATATATACATTTAAAATTTTCTCCTTTAATTTGAATTTTCATGGGATTAATATGTTTCATCCTCCAACATATCCTCTTTTGTTACTGTAGCATATCTTCAAATGAATCAAATTTAAAAAAGTGGTAATAAATGGTTGAACTAGATAAATCTAAATTGATTTTTTTTTTCTTTTGTATTTGTGATCTCTTTTGACAAATATTTTAATCTTCCATGTATTTTAGTTTTTTTAGGAATCATCCCATTAAATTTGAGAAAAAGTGTATTAAGAGTCTTATTGAGTTGATTTGCCTTATTCCATATTTTTCTAGATAATATGATGATATTCTTTTAGAGTAACACTAAGCTTACCAAATCATCATAAAATTTCATTAATGAATCAAGTGTAATGAGTTTAGATCGCAAACGTAATTGGATTGATTTTGATTGCATTTACTTAAAATTATGAATTTTGTAAAATTTACTGTTACTGTTTCCTCTACCTCTAAGGGTCGAGCAATAATGGTAATGGTAATGGTAACGGTAACAGTAAAGATGTTAAAATCGATAAATTTTCAACTATAACAGTAACAATAATGGTAGTTGTAACGATAACGATAATGATAAAACTTAATTCTTAGGCACAACCGGATCGAGTAATCTTTATTCATCAAACAGATTATGTTATTTCATTATAGATTTGGATGGAGAACACAAGTAATCAAACGAGGCCCAATTTTTTTATTCTCATTGATCTATTACATTATTAGAAACAAAATAGAATATATTTGATTATAAGTGAAAGTGTTTGTTTATATAAGTTGAAGGTGTTCTCTAGTTTGAATTAAAATGGATTATGTTGAGATCTCTAGCAAATCCACTTTTGATAAGTTTACCATATCTTGAAAAAATTGATCAAATTGAAAAATGGTAGTAAAAAGATTAGGAAAATAAATTTGATAAAAAAAATAAAAAAATAAAAAAAATGGAAGAGAATAAAAATAAAGAGGTAAAGAAAAACAGTTAAGGCATATGATAGAAGAGCATTAGGCAAAAACCCATATTCCAACTTTAGATAAACTAATATAAAGGTGACTCCACTTGGAGGAAGTTGGATTAAGTTCATCCTCACAATTCCCCCTTCCTCCCTTTTTTTTTTTTTTTTTTTTTGTTTTTCTATAAGTATATTTATATTTTAATATTTGACATAAAGAATTTGTTAGTGGGCATTTCCTTTTTAGAGCCATTAAAAGAGAGTTTTTTTTTTTTTTTTCCTCTCACTAAAACCCTCTCTCTCAGTACACTCCACTATCAGAAAAAGGTAAAACTTTTAACTCTTTGTTTGTGGAAATTAACAGTTTTTTTTAAAAAAAAATAATTAGTGGGATTGCAACATTTAAACACAAATATTCCTATGTGTGTGTTTGTTCCCATTGATGAGGGTCAGGTATGTACTTATACACCCCAAGGGAAAATTTTTTAATTTTTTTTTTTATATATATATAATGAAACTTTTGTTCGTAATCATTTCATTCTTGTTTAGTAACTATTTAATTTTTATTTTTAATTTTTTAAAAATTAAATCTATAAACATTCTTTATACTTCTTAGCTTCTTATTTTGTTTTCTACTTTTTACTTATGTTTTAAAAAATAAAGTTAAATTTAATAAATTAATTTTTGTTTTTGGAAGTTTGGTAAGAATTCCAAATTATTGTAAGAATTTGAGAGGATAAACGTTTAATTTTCAAAAACAAAAAATGAAATGGTTAAAAAAATAGAGCCTTTATTTTTAGACTTTTGTTTGAGATTTATGCTTGTTTCTGGCCAGTATGTCTATTATGGTTTTACCTTTCTTGAATGAACACAAATTTTTGTACACTACTTCTTTTAGTTTTAAAAGACTTTGTGTTTTAAAATATTGGTTAAAAATAAATATACTTATGGATGATAGTAATATCAATAAGCTCAATTTTCCAAAATTAAAATTAAAAAATTAAAATGATTATTAAACTAGACTTCAGTTTTTTATTTAAAAAAATTAAATGATTAACAAACTAGACTTACTTTTTTTAATAAAGTTTTTATGCAAAATTTACTTCTTTTTTGTTACTCTTCTTTGCAAATGGTCTTTTATCTTTCCTAAGGTAACATATGAGCCAAATTCTTTATAAAATACTTTTTAGTACTCAAAACTTGCCATAAAAGTTGAGACAATCCAAAAATTATAAAGGTAAAGAATGGAGCTTGAATTGAGTAGAGAGAGTTGGAAGCCATATTTACCACAAGGCTAACTACTAATATTGGTACTACATCAATTTATATATATATAAAGAGCATAAGATTGAGAAGGACCCGAACCCCTTGGACCTATACTAAATTTGATGGTGAAAGTAGGCAAGAAAACAAAAAAAAATTTATAAATACGAGTAATATTTATAAGTTGAATTAAAAAAGTAGTTATCAAACCAACGTTAATTAATGATGATCAATCTAGTTTTGTACCTTTTTGGTTGGCTTATTGAAAAACTCTCTGTTTTAAAAACATAGAGCTTGGTTTGGTTCACTTCCAACCATTAGTAGGATTATTTGGTTCCTTTTTGCCAAATAATTTAATTTTTCTAGCTTTATGAGAGGTTAATTTCTGTAATTATTTATCTCTTTTTAAAAAAGAAGGAGCTTTTGCACCTTTTACGCATTGAATTAATATTTTTTTAAAAAAAGAAAGACTATCATTAAAAGAAATTAAAGATGCTAATACTGAATTAATACTTATGCGAAGGATTAGTTTGAATGTCAGATAATTAGAGGCTCCTTAAAAACGAGTTTTCATTTTTAGTTAATTAGTTTTAATTTGGTTTTTAGTGGGGGATCAGTACTTTAAACCACATGACTTTTTGATGATTGTCACTTTAATTCTCATATTAATCATCCAACACAATGATAATGTCCACACCAATCTAATCTCATATTAAACTTCTTAATTTCCACTAAACAACTTGGTTTAATTAATCAACTTATTTTTTTACTTCATAAAACTCTTTTCTTCTGACACTGAATAAACCACAAACCAATGGCTTCAAGACAGCACACAAACATACTTTATTTAGTGTTTGAGAGCTTCTTTAATTAAGTTACTAATAAAAACATGAAAGCTTTGATGATATTGATATTAATATCAACTGTGAGACAAAGATATTGTTGATAATTTTTGCTGCTAAAACTCCATTTAATTACGTGTTATAATGATAGTTAATTAAGAGTTTAAGAGTGATATAATATATAATACATGGAAGTGAGAGAATGAGGGGAACTTTAATTAAGTTTCTCAAGTACATAAAGATGAGAATTAATAATATAAAGATGAATTATTGGGCATCCATACAAAGAGACAAGGCAAGCAATGGGGTTGTCTTAAAATGCTTCCACTTTTAATATTTAATGAGTTTATTAAAAGACAGTATGTGATAAGAAGCAATGTAGAAGAGTTTGACTACATGTGAACTTTCAATTGGGTATCACTAAAATAGTCAACAAAACAAGTTGGATTATTCTTACTGTTTGACTTATCTCTTAGTATGCAACTGTTAAAAGTCTTCTTCAAACTTCAGGTGATCTTCTGCTTGAGCACTCCAAATTTGCTTCTTTTGGCCTCACCACTTCTCGTTTTAAGCTTTAAAGCCTAACTTTTTGTCTTTCCCTCTTTCAAATGGAGTCCACGTGCCTACATCTACTTTTTCATCTGTCAATCTTATTGAACCTACTACTGTTTTCTCCATTTCTGTTCTTTTCATTAAAAAAGGGGAAAAAAAATTGAAAGTTGAAAAAGACGGGTCTATTTGGGAACTGGTAAGCACTTAAAATGTCATTCCAAACTGGTTTGAAGAAAGAGAGAACTAGCACTTAGAAAGTCATTTCAAAGAGGCTCGAAGAAAATAGACAACTAAAGCTTAGAAAGTAAAGTACTTCGAGAGTCATTTCGACTAGCTCAAAGAAAGGGACACTAGCACTTTGAAAGTCGTTTCCGTACGAGTAAGCACTTAGAAAGTCATTTCCGTACGAGTAAGTACTTAGAAAGTCATTCCAAGTAGACACGAAAAAAGAGACTAACTAGACTAGTACTTAAAAAATCATTCCAAGTAGGCTCGAAGAAAGAGACAAACATCACTTGGAGAGTCATTTCCATACGAGTAAGCACTTACAAAGCCATTCCAAAATGACAAAAAAAGAGACTAATTTGGCTAGTATTTGGGAAATCATTCCAAATAGGCTTGAAGAAAGAGACAACTAGCCAACACTTGAAAAGTCATTTACATACAAGTAAGAACTTCGAAAGTCATTCCAAACAGACACGAAAAAAAAGATACAACTAGCGTTAGCTGAGAATGTTATTCCAAATAGGCGAAGGATGAGACAACTAGCTAGTAGTTAAAAAGCCATTCCAAATAGGCTCGAAAAAAGAGAACTTCTGTTCTTGCTTTGTTTCTTTCTTCATCATCTGTTCTTGCTTTTGATTCATCTCCAAAAAGATGAGCCAAGAACTTGATTCGGAGGCTATTCATCTGCCATTGTTATTACCTTTAGCCCATCTGTAAAAGGCATTTTCACCAGGCTTTAAGCTGCCATGGGTATCCCAATGGAGCTATGGAGGGACGTTTTCCATATATGGTAAAGACTAAAAAGTACAAAAAGTGGCTGGAGCTGGTGGCCTAAGGCTATACCTTTGCCTTCGATAGCTGATGATGAGGGAGAAATTTGTTTGTTCTCTTTCTCCCATATTCAATAAAAATATTGGATTAAAAAATTATTCAATGACTATTCAATGACAGTACAGAACAACGCAAAAATTTATGGTTCATTTCAAACATGGAAAAATCCCAGCAGGTGACTTGAAGGGGAAAAAAAATTGGATTTCCCACTTGGAATGCAAATGTGCAAAAGGGAATTTAAGTTGAGCAGATAAAAAGGCTTCCCCACCTTCATTTGTTGGATTGTTGCCTCTACTGTACATTATAACTGCTCCCTCCCTATGCTTGCTAATATAATTTCATTTTTATATACTTTTATTCCTTTTTCTGCACTGTCTTTGATTAATTATTATATGGTCATTTCAATGCTTTTGTATGGAAAAAAAATAATATATATGGAAGTTGTGCTTCAACTAAGCAGGTCCCTTGTAAAGATGCCTTTTTCCCCATCTGATATTCTTTCACCTCTTTCATTTTGCTAAGGGAGTTACCTTTCCCTTATTTTATTTCTCTGTTTTTGTTGTTTATTTTGTAAATATATAACATTCTATGAATCTTTTGAAGGGAACAGTTAGGCTCTTGTATTAATTGGTTCCTCTTTCTATCTCTTTAAACTTGGGCCATTTTTAAAACCAAGAGAATTTTGAAGTTTTTAAGGCTCTTTCCTCAAAAACTGTTGCAAACTCACTGTTCATTTTCTCCTTCCTAATCTCCACCAGAGCACCATCCTCATGGAAAATGGCTTCTCTTCTCCTCGAAATGATGCGTTTCCTATCGGTCTTCGTGTTCTTGTTGTTGATGATGATCCAACATGGCTGAAAATCCTGGAAAAGATGCTCAAGAAGTGCTCTTACGAAGGTTAATTTACAAAAAAAGAAGTCTCTCTCTGTGTTAATTTGTTGCTTGATTTCAAGCTCTAAGTACTATTACTACTACTACTGGCTGCAAATTGTCTTGGCTTTTTCAATATAGAACTGAAATTGATACAGCCCATCTGAAAAAATCAAAGCTTTTCATTCGTGTTTACAGTTGCTTTGGCAGATTAATCAGAAGTTCATCTGCAACATATCTCATATGGTTCTATGGTTTCTTCATCCTCTTCCTTCCATGTTTCAAAAAAACCGCTTGATTTCTTATAGTAACTATGGAGGAAGGAAGAAGAAGAAGGTTGAATGGAAAGTTTGCTAAATTTGGAAAATACCTAACATGCCCACTTTCTCAGTGGCTTTATGCTGCACATTCACTGGCTGTATATTTTGCTCCTGCTCTGTAATTAAAATTAGGATCTTAAACACTGTTTATCAAGGCAACCCAAAATTTCTTTCTTTTTAACATGTTCTCTCTCTTCATTTACTCTAGTTTCCAATCATAGCTGAAGCACTTTGGGCTTCTGAAGAAGGAATTCAATTCTAAAAGTATCGTTAAGTTAGTCCCTTTTATGAGATCTATTCCAGCTAAAACTTGTTAATGAAACTGAAAATGTGTGGTTTTCACTGTTTAAGACAAGTTTAGTTCATCCCATTTCAGAATTTAGCTTATGTAGTTGAATCCCATAAACTTTTTCAAAATCAGGCTGAAACACTTTTCGTCCTGTGTTGCAGTGACTACATGTTGTTTGGCAAGGGAGGCTCTGAGCCTGCTTAGGGAGAGAAAAGATGGATACGATATCGTAATCAGCGACGTCAACATGCCTGATATGGATGGCTTTAAACTCCTTGAGCATGTGGGATTGGAAATGGACCTGCCAGTTATCAGTCAGTGCCCTGCCTCCCTACCTTCAAGATTGTTTTACACGCATAGGATGTTCTTCTTTTAGCAGAGTCCTCACTTCTAATTTCTGAATCCTAACTTACATGCAAGTTCCTCTCCCTCTGTGCAGTGATGTCGGTTGATGGAGAAACGAGTAGAGTAATGAAAGGGGTCCAACACGGTGCTTGTGATTATCTTCTGAAGCCAATACGAATGAAAGAACTTAGGAATATATGGCAGCACGTATTGCGAAAAAAAATACAGGAGGGAAGAGATATTGAAGGCCATGATGTTATTGAAGGCATCCACATCCTAAGAAATATGGCAGATAGGTATGATGATAGCCAGTTCCTCAGGGGAGAGGAACTATTTTCAGTGAGGAAACGAAAAGATATTGATAAGCATGAGGACAAAGACTTTTGTGACACTTCTTCCACAAAGAAAGCAAGGGTTGTTTGGTCAGTTGATCTGCACCAGAAATTTGTAAAAGCAGTAAACCAAATAGGTTTTGACAGTAAGTATACACTACATCAACCTTCCCTCTTGAAACCTTTCTAATTATTCTTTCACAGAGAAATGATTTTTAATGTCTAATTTGGCAGAAGTTGGCCCTAAAAAGATACTTGATCTGATGAATGTTCCATGGCTAACTAGGGAAAATGTAGCTAGCCACTTGCAGGTTTGGCACATCTACCTTCATTCTTGGTACTGATCTAGCTACGTTTCTTTAGGATTTTGATTGACAACTCTTTCTGTGTATGCAGAAATATCGCCTCTATTTGAGTCGACTACAGAAAGAAAATGATCCAAAAGCTTGCTTTGTTGTTGGGATGAAACAAACTGATTCGTGTTCAAAGGATGGAGATGGAAACTTCAGCCTTCGTAGCTCATTAGCCATGCCACAAAATGATATCACAAATAGCAACTTCAGTTTCTCAGGTGATAACTTCCTGCTACATAATGTAGATTCCATAGGCTGCGAAGTTGATAGGAAAAGGATTGTTCAAGAGCAAACATCAGAGCCAAAAAGAGCTGCTACTAGGAGTGTTCCTGAACCGATAAAGACACGATGTACGCAGATGAAATTCAGCAATTCTATTCACTCTGTTGAACCTGAAGGGAAGTTTGCAGCATTTGATCCAAGCAACCGAAGCTGTTATCCTTGGGTTGAAGCTCCAGAAATCAAGTTCAAACAAGAAAACAAGCCAATTGTGCATTTAGAAGGAGATTTCAGTCAATTCCCTCCAACGGTTCCACCACATCAAGTTCAAATGGACCAACTACAATCGATTTCATCCATTAGTTCTGGATGGTCAGCAACAGAGAAAGATAAAGCAAGCTCCATTGAAAGTAAGCCTCCATATTCTGAGGACTGTAGCCAACAGATGGTCCATTTAAATCTACCAAAAACTCCAACTGATTCACTTTCTGGCAAGGCTAAGAGTTTCAATGAGATGAATGACCATTTTGATCCCAATTCAACTACTACTACTCCAATGGGCAAAAACCAGAATTTCAATCTTAGCTGCATTTCAAATGATTTAGGAAGTGGGTTAACTTTTGCAACCATTGATGAAGACTTGCAGGGCTATTTGCTTCAAGATGGCTGCTATCCAAAGAACCTTGAACATCAGATTATAGAGTTTCCAGATTATGGTGATCCAGGCATCTTCACTGAAGTTCCTACTCACCTTTACGATGCAATGAGGTTTGGCTATGATTATTCCTATGACCCAACTGAGTATCCGGTGATAGATGAAGGCCTATTTATTGCATGATTATGCTATTTACATACTCCCTCTGTATGCAAGGAAAAATGATGTCTTGCTAATAAGTAAGTTCCTTAAATTAACGGATTGAATATTACCTTCCCAACCTATTGGGATTTGGATTTTGAAATGTGTATATAGAAGTAGTAATGAAAAACTTCTTCAACTATATTAATAAAAAAACTTAACATATTTATCAACCAAATAAGCATTAAATTTACTAAAGTTCCTACACGTGTTACGAATATTGGTACCGTACATGGTCAGTTTGAGATGATGTGGAGATTAATGACCTAAATAGTATGATTAGATCTGTCAGTTTTGAGCCCGCGATGTTTTACCACAACATTTTTACAATAACAGAACATATAATTTAAACTTGTACAAAACCTAGCAAGCTAGGTAATATTTTTCATTCGACTACAAAATTTCTGCATACTACATAAGTACCCCACAAACAAACAGAAAGTGGCCTACACAAAAGCCAACTTTTTGGTCATTTGAACAGCATCTCCTCATGACAAATATAGACAACTTACTTTCTAACAACTTTCTTTAGTTTCATGATGTGTAAACTATGTAAGTGCATCCCAGCTATTGAGGGAGATTGATCAAGTCTGGATATTTGGAGAAAAATTTTCACAGCCATTCGTTTTCTTCCCAAAAGAAGTGACTGATTGAGTGGTGCTTTCGTACCTCTTTCTTACTACACTCTTGGAATCATTGGAAGTGACTGATGGCCTCTTTGGAGGCAGAGAGCTTATATTCTGTACTGCGCTGCTGCTTGCTGATTTCCTCCCTAGTTTGGGCGATCGAGGTCTCGTGACAGGGATCTAATGAATGTTCAAAAAATGTTAATAACATATTTAGAACTCAATATATCACCCAGCCACCTAGTTATTCTTGCAGATACACTTGCAAGATGTACATAAAATACCTTTTTAATGTGATCGGTAGTTGATTTTGATCCCTGGTTATCTTGATTTGCCTTGGCTTCAAAATTCCTGCTTTGACTTAATTTGCTAATGTCATTCTTCTTTCTTTCCTGTACAATAGAAGACGACTTCAGTGGTTTTACATAATAAGTTAGACCAGGTCTCATTCCTGCTACCATAAAGCAGTAGAAAGTACAAATTGGCCCTTGGAAATAATTTGGGGTAAGTTCTGCCATTTCGAATTCGTGCAGATCATTTCTTTTGTGTTGGGAGAGTTTAAGCACTGCTTTCTTGAAGTGCAGAGTATCAAATCCTCACATATCAACAAGATAAGAGCTAAAGTTGATATAATATATCAACCTGACATCTAGCCTGCAGTTGCTTTTGCTCCATCTCTTTGGAATTAGCTTTTTCTTCAAGCTTTTGAAAGAACTGAAACAACAAACGAGAAGAGCATTGACAATCGGAAATATTTTAACTCATGTAATACGAAAACAAACAAACTGAGCATAATATTTGCCTCTCTCCGTTTTGCCACTCTTTCTTCACTCCTGAAGCTGAAAGGAGAACATATAAGAGGAGGCCGTTCTTTGCTTCCAGTTCCAGTTGCATTTAAGGATTTCAAGCATCTGCAATACAATAACACTTCAATTAGAAACTTGAAAGACTTTAGTTCATTTGAGCTCCTCAAATATTCAACATACACAAGGATATTCAGAAGCTAATATACCTTATATTTTCTAATGGAGGTTTGATCAAAGGTTGCTTTAACAATCCATTAACAGATGCCTGCAATTATGATAAATGAATCATCTTAAACACATTTAAACAAATCTTGATACTGAGATAATTAGTGAGGACATTACAGTTAGAAGTACCTACCGCTACCCTACTGACAAACTTATGAGAAGGTGTTGAAGTCTCTTTGGATGCTGCAAGAGAACTCATATGCGTCCTCTTTCTTCCAATTTGTGGAAGTTTTGGACTTGTTCTACCTATTTCTTTCAGGCCAGAATTAAAATTCATTGACATGTGGACGGATTTCATGCTCAAATGCTCAACAATATTCCCTACAGGTTTCTTACTCTTTGGAGTCGCATTACCCTTGTGTATGTACCGTTGACTGGAGGTTGTTGCTTGTTTGGTTGGAGAAGATTGAGGCTTTGATGACCAACTTCGAGTTAGTAATTTGGAGGAGTAATTCCTTAATCTTTTCAAGCTTCCTCCTGAAGACATAATCTCCTTTTCAGCAGGTGGCTGCAGAATTAACAAGATAGCGCATATTGAGGTTAATGAGAAAAAAACAGCTAATGCTTCTATATTTGCAATGATTAAAGAGAAACATATGATCACACTCACATTCACGGCCGGAGTTTTCGCTTCTTCAGCAACCACGGTTTTGCTGTGATCTTCATCCTTCTCATTCTGGCTGCCATTTTCAATATTAGGAGCAGTCTCCATGGAATTGTTTTGATCAAGAACTTCTTCTTCCACCTTGTCTGTTATTAATATTTCCACCATACGCTCCTCATTCATAGAATCACGTGCATCAGCATCTGTGGGAGATACAAACTCAGCATTCTGAACAAAATTCTGTTGTTCATTAGTTTCGATCACTTGGCTGCTTGATCTCAACGGCTCTGGCTCCACACAAGAGCTGGAGCAAAATTCTTTTTCCTCGGTTTCGACTTGATTTGTTGTCGCTGTAGTGTTTGCTTCCTCAAGCTCAGCTGCTGCTTTTTGTGCAGCTTTCCTCTTGTAGTGAGCTTCAAAATATGCTTTCTTCTGAGCAACAGAACCCGGTTTAGAGAATTTTTCAAGTTCTTCCTGGTAACGGTTATGAGAGAATGCAGACCATTTCTCCCAAGCAAGAGACTCTGACATAAACCTTCCAAAGGAAATGGATTCTCCAAGAGCTCGAATTGGATCTCCCTGTTGAAAACCCACATTCCCATAAACAAAGTAAAGGCATTATATGATAAAGAAAGTCGCAACAAACAATCAAATTAAAGGGAGACATCGTTTCATATCAAGATTTACAACAATCCATTACCCATTAATTCTTAGCTTACAAAAGAACAATGAAGCAAATACAAAAAGAAATGCATTGAAATAGTAACAATTAGAGAAACCCAATAAGAAGACCATTTCATTGAACCGACCTCTTTTGCCTCCCGTGAAGCATCAGAAGGATGAGAGAAGGATCTGAGAAGGCAAGCCGATTCACCCATATTGCTACACTCCACAAGAAGAACAATTTTCCCAAGAAAGAACAAAACCCCAACTCTTTAAACTCTTTAAAAGCACAATTTCTAGTAAATTCTTGGCTTCAAAACTGAATCACTGGCTTTCTGGGTGTTTAAAGAAATTGAAGATTTTGGAGCAGGAAGAAGAGGGATATTCTTGTTTCTTTGCAGCCCACCAAGATTTTCTCGGAATGAAATTGCAAAATTTGTGTGTTTATGCGGCTCTAATCTAGTGGGTCTTGTTTGTCTTGAGGAGCTTGAAGAGAGAAACTGGGCCCAACAGGATGATTGGTGAAATCAGAAGCTTTGCCAACGTCTAGTTTTATTTTCAAATTTTCAAAGGAGGATTTTTTATTAATTAATTGTGGACTGCTTTTCTGTTGCTTAACGGTAGTAAGGAGATATGCTATTAATCATACAACCAAAAAAGATCTCAACAAATTTTAATTCGTTTATTATTTTTTTTATTAATTCGTTTATTTTGGTCGGATATGGAATAAATACTACATTTTGCCTATTCTATACGTTATAATATTTAAAAATTCTTTTCATTCCTGATTTTTAGATTTAAATACTACTTTAGTCCCTATACAAAGTTTTAGTTCATTTTGACATATTTTCATTGATATTTCCATGTATCCATAGAATTAATATTTTCATTATATCGAAAAAAATCAATGAAACATAAAAAATAAGCCTCATTTGATAATCATTTCATTTTTCGTTTTTTGTTTTTGAAAATTAAATTTACATAGACACTACTTTTACCTCCAAATTTCTTCATTTATTATCTATTTTTTATTAATGGTTTAAAAAATCAAGCCAAAAAAATTTGAAAACTTGTTTTCATTTTTAAAATTTGACTAAAAATTCAACCATTATACTTAAGAAAAATGCAAGGGAAGAAAAAAGATTTAATTTTCAAATAACCAAAACCAAAAACAGAAATAATATCAAACAGGACCCAAGTAACAAAATATTTCTAATATAAATAATAGACGTTTTAATTTGTGTAAATGATGTAAAATATTGTTTTCTATAAAATTTTCATTGACATCCATGTGTCTGTAAATTCATTTTAAACGTTCAGAATTACTATTTGAAAAAAAAAAAAAAAAAATGAAAGATAGTACGTATATAATTTTTTTAAATAAATTGGAACTTAAAATAAATGAAAATATTGGTTGATTAGGTAAGTAATTTAAAATTAAACGAAGATTGGCGGGTGGCCAAGTGGGCTGATTAGGAGGAGGAAAGACAAAGGCTGTGTCCACGTCACCAATAATGGAAACTATTGCAACGGCTAACTCGCTGCAGTCTTTTGATGTAGTCCGCTCCACAACAAAATTTTAAATATAACTAAACCAAAGGGCTTTCGGTGTACTTTATTACTTTTTTATATTCGAATTTTTTTTATTGCTTATTTCTTTTGGAGTTGATTTTTTTTTTTTTTTTGTTGCCAGAGAAATTTTGTTTAAGAAAAAAAATTAGAATAACTAGGGCCAATCAATTTCGCCAAGTGCCTATTATATTACTTTTGCTTTAAACAATTGCATCCTTTTATTAAAAAAAAAAAAAGACAAAAATGCTTTCAGATATAGAAAAATATTTAAAATAATTTTTTCAAAAATAAACTTTCTCATCCTCCTCTTCTTTTCTTTCTCCATATGGAATGTAAACCTAATGGTTATTCTTTATAGCTAAATTGAACATAAATAATTGACGTATATTTGTCCTTCGAGATTGAAGATTCATATCTATATCCTGTTATACTAAAAAAAAATACTCTTTGTGAGATTCTTTGCTCTCCATCATCTTTATCAGGGTTTAAGACCACATTTGAACTGGTTCTTTATGCATAAAAAGTGATTTTAGGAAAACCTCATCGACTTTTCTGTTGGGTAAAGTTTTTTCTTTTAAAAAAAAAAAAAAAAAAAGAAAATCACTTCAACATCAATAGGTAAAATCTAAAAAATACATTTGACCAAAATATATATATATATATATATATATACTTTTAAAAACGATCCTAAATCAATCCGGAAGGTTTTTAACTTTCTAGTGCTGGTAAATTATTGGTCAATATCCAAAATTTGTCGTAAGAAAACTGTTTAACTTGAGAAAATAGTACACCAAAAGCACTCTCGAGCGAAAGCATCAGCCAGTGATTACAAATGTAGAAGCAGGTTTGAGGATTTAGCTAGTCTCCTACATTGGAAAATAAAATCAAAGCCATTGCATTATGTGAAAGAATGAAGAGTGTCTTCCCATTCAAATGTGTAAGAAAACAGACAAGGAAAACAAGATTTGTGAACAAAAAATCATCATGAAACTTGTGTACATTACCCTGCCGCATCTTCATCAAACATACCGTATAAAACTCCCTAATTTTTCACCTACGCACATTTTGGATACCAAAAAAACCTTGCTAGTCCACCCTTCTATGTACCTTTTAAAGCTCTCGAGTTTAAATGTTCTTCGTGCTGCTGTACTTTTCCAGTAAAACGACCACTTCACTCTCAAGTTTTAACCCTGTAAATGTGAACTGAGTAATCAATCTACCCATCTGAAACTTATTTCGAAAGATTAAAAAAATATTGATGACAGCAATGACCAGGCTATTTGGTAATGGGACAGGGAAGGAACCACCGTATTCTCTCTTAATGTCAATGGCAGAAAAGAGAAGAGAGGTATGTATGCACACAAAACTATACTCACTTGGCCTTCTCATTAGACTCCTCATCTGATTCCTCGCCTTCAGGTGAGCCTAGTGCAGTGAGTTTGCCAAATGATTCCTTTGCATCTCCAAAGAAGTCTTTAACTTTATCGAGAACTGTCTTCAGCTGATCTTGAGTTGGAAGCTAAGATTGATTCAGAAGTAAACAAGGTCAGGAAACTAGATGATCTAGTCTTGGGTTCATTGAGAAAATATGAAAGAAACAAGGACATCTAAAAAAAATTCATGACCATAATCCTTTAATAAAGGGAGCCCAATCAAGCAAAATGAGACCAAAAGGATAATTAGACATCAACGCCTAAAAAGAAACATAAAATCTGGCCATGGTTCAAACATTCATACTATCTCACTTCAGCCCTCTACAAATCCTAGTGTTTTTCTCTCTTCACAGCCCTCCACAGCCCCCATAACGAAAAAGCACAAACGTTAGCATGTCATACATAGATGGAGAAGGAACTCCTTGATCATTTGACTGTAGTCCCTATGAGTGGCAAACTGCAAGCAGAACTCCTATAAAATAACTCCAAACAGCCCGAGTGAACTCACACTTTCAAATAATATGATCCAAGCCTTCCTCTGCTCTCTTTCAAATAATGCAACAAAACTAGATGATCTAAAAAATCTTACTGACCACAACCCAATTTGCCAGGGAGCTAGGTTCAATTGTTCAAGGGCTGATTTTTTCAATCCAGTACTGATAAATCTAAAGCAGGATTGAAGACAAGTGCAGAACCCGAAAATCCTTTCTTACCTCGATTACATCTGTGGTAGAAAGTGCAGATCTCAAATTGCCATTTTCCTGCATGAGAATATTCGAAAATACGTCAAAACAATTGTTGTTCATCAGTCTGGCAGAACAACTTAAAATGATGAATGATAAGGTTGTGAAATATTACAACAAGCTTGTAGCCATATCTGAACTCTGTTGCTGTCCGCAACACGCGGAACTGTTTGAATGCTGTCTTTTGTATCTCCTTTTCATCCTATAAATTGGTGGATTGATTGACTGTTAGTATCTTAAAGAAAGTTTAGAATTAATTATTGTTCAAAGGTTGGAAAATTATTGAATCATTATGCAAAAACAAACTGACAAGAAAGTGTAAAAAAGTGGCAACTGTTTCCTAAATTAACAATCAACACTAAGTCGAAACTGAAAAATTCACCAGATGTCAGATTTTCAACCACATGTCCTGATATCAAAAAGATGCACTGTTCCTTCCCTTCATCTCTAAAAAACACTCACTTGTCAAAATACAAGCTTTAACTTTCCTTTTATCAAGAATATACAGTTTTGGATAAAAAAAAACATAATTGTATTTACTTGTGATAGTAGAAGGTTTATGAGTATGACAAGGCATCAAGAGCAAGAGCAAGGTAATGGAGAAAAATGTCTTCGATAATCTTCTCCTCCGTCAGACATTAACTTCTTTGCAGATGAATTAATAAAATAGATAATGATTGAACCTTACACGGTAAATAACAGCAGCAAGGTTCCTAGCCAAAGTATCTTTGTAGATATATTTTCCAAGAAAATTATCTTTAGCTGCAACCATGATTTTGGCGGTTGTGCCACCATTTATAAGACTCAGCGGGTACCACAAATAAACCTGCATAATAAACGTAAAAGGTGGATGATGATAAATGTATAGTAATTCCAATAAATTCTGCAATATATTGAGCTTTACAGACTTGATGGAAATCCTGTTACTCAGAAAATTCTTTTTGGATTTCGAGTAAATAAACTTCATTTGACGGCATACAACATGACAATATCACTAATGAGAGATATTATAAACAAAAACTTATAATGCAACATATGCTAGCTATTCAAATGCCCAATAACATGTTCTATATTTTTAGGAGTGTTTCTAACTTCTAATCAAAGAAACCCTGCTTCCAATTCACTTCACATAGAAGCTCGAGTCATAGTATACACTAAACATAGTTTTGAGTAACTCCAAATTTAACCATTCTACAATGTTCCCAGAAACATCTTCACAGAGGAAAAGAATCAATCAACAGAAAGAAACCAAACTGAAAAGGTAAAAACGAAGGGTGTATTCAAAAGGATAGAGAACAAACATTGGCCATACGGATGAAGATAACAAATTTAGGGTTGCCGTCGTCTTCAATCTTGGGCAGCGGTGGAGGCGCAGGCCTTTGAGACTGACGAGCTTGCATCCCTTTTTTGCCTTTGGCTTCGACGACGAGAGTGTGGCGGTGCCTCTGCTCAGGCTTCTGCATCGTCCTCGCCGAAAAGAGGGAGTGCCGGACAAGCCCATCTTCCTGTAGCTTGGAATTCGAAAGGGGAATCCGAACCAGAGCGTTGAGAGACATGGCGACCTCCATTTTTGCAAAGGGATTTGGTGAGAGTTAAGGTTGAAGTGGATATGAACATTGTAATGGAATTAGGAGGATGGTTCTTCTTTCTTTCTCGCTGAATCTTATCCACCAGTATCACAGTGGGGCCAGCAATCTCCGCCCATACGCTTGGCACATCCTCAGGCATGTAAACCATTTTTTTTCCCTTCTTCTTTTCATGTATTTAATTATTATGTATTTTCTTAATATTTTGTGTCTCAATTTTAAATTTTAAATTGAGTAATGAAATTTCTAAAATTATTAAAATTTATGGGTTTATTAGATATTAAACTGAAAATTTTGGATTCTAATAGATCAAAATTAAATACCAATCTTGTAAATCAACTCATTTTGAAAATTTTCAAAATATATCTTTTTAATCTTTGAATTTTTAAAAATAGGATTAAAAAATTATTTAAGTATTGTTTTATTATTTTAAATAATAATAAGGCATCTTGAAGTTAGAGAGAGAATAATTTTTTTTAAAATTTTTCTAATTTAAAGTAATAAAAAATTATTGTAGAGATATTATAAACCTATTTTTAAAAGTACATTTTAAAAACTTTAAGGATGAAAGCATATATTCTTATTCTTAAAGAATAAAAAATTACATTCTGAAGAGTCAAATAACAAATACATATTCTTCAAATTGATGACTAAAATGGTAATTTTCTTAGTCATTTAATATAAAACGAATAGCTTTATGGCTTGAGAAAACTATTACAAATTTAGTTGTTAAGGGTGTGTTTAGATTAGTTTTTCATGTGTTTAATTTTAAAAATAAGTCATCTTAAAAAAAGTTGATATATTTGACAATCACTCAAAATAGTTTTTGAAATACATTCAAAATTCATTTAAAACTATTTTTAGGAGAATAGTTTAAACAAAAATTATTTTTTTGAAATACTTTTTCCTCTAATCAATCGAGATGGACCCTAAATTTTAGTTTATTAATTCTAGATTTTAAAAAGTGACAAATAGTTTCTTTAACTTTTAAATGTATATTTAATACGTCTCTGAACTATAAAATTGTCTAATAAGTCCCTTTACATATCTCAAAATGCTTAAAAAAATAATTGATCTATTAGATATAATACTAAATTTTATATCTAAAAGGACCTAAACGTGAAGATCTAGTATTCGTTAACTTTAATTTTTTAATAACTTGTTCAATGATCTACTAGACATGTAGTTGAAAATTTGAGAAGCTACTGAACATGAAATTAAAAGTTTAACATTATCTTGAACACAAAAGTACAAATTTTAAAATTATGGGATGCACAATTGGAAAAGATCAAAGGGACACGGTCAAAAAGATTCAGAGATAAAATTGTTAAAATATTTTAAAAGTTTAAAGATGGAAAAAAACAATAGATTTAAAATTTTCAAAGATGTCAAAATTAAGCTTACACGCTCAAATGTGAGCGTCGAAATTAAATTAAAATGATCAAACTCCAGAGAAGTTGGTGAAAAGCTAGAATGAGAGCCCTAAAATTACACTTTCATGAATAAAAGAGAAGTATAAAACAATGACTTGCCGATGAAAAGCTCGAATGTCATTGACAAATGTTTGGACTGCGTTGTTGAAACAGTCTCGGCCTTCAACTAAGTTTTTAAAGATTCAATTTAATTCACCTTGGAAAAATACATGTGTTTATCAACGGTAATAATTCCATTTAGGATAGTAGTAGCCCCAGTAAACTCAATAATATTGATCAATTCTTTAGTTGTTTATCAAAATCAAAGGTTCACCATTATAATTGTGAATAATTGCTCCAAAGGCTACCACTCCCATGGTGAAGGAAGCATCAAAGTTAAGTGTGTACGAGTTATCCTCAATGAGTTTCTATTAGTTGATGTATACGTCATCGATAGTCAAAAGAAAGTGTTTGAAGCTATGACAAATTCAATCCTCAAGTCTAATTCGATTTTTTAATGAATGGAGTATATGTATCCATCTCCTCAACAAAACTCCAAGCCAAGACTTTATTTATTTTTAAATGGACAGAATCAAAATTTTGATTTCGAAAATATTTGAGTACATCATATACTTACTTATGATGTAACTCTTGTTGCACTAAATTAAAATTTGACATATGTCAATTTTTTTTTTTTTTTAAATGTTATATTTTTTAATATATATATAGAGGAGAATATAGAACTTAGGTGCACTTAAAATGCATACCGCTCTTCCCACCCTAGAGAAAAAAAAGGTTACGCCAATTATAAAGAGGCTCAATCGGACAATATTCTAAAATTTTTGACAAATTGATTTCGTCTTCGTTAGCAGGGGAAATAATTAATAGACGATTCCTATTATATAATATACTGTTTTTGTAACACCATCCCCAAACTTCCAGTTTATGTACACGTGTTTACTCATCAATCATCGTTAAGAAATGGATGAAGAGATTCTTTGACCTGCGACGATATTTGCCGTCTTCCACTGTTTATAAATATTTTTCAAATCTCTCCCTGAAACTATCAAACTCATCACTTTGCTTTCCTAACAGAGAGAAAATGAAGCTTGAACTTGAAGTAACTTCAGAGGAACTGGTCAAGCCTTCTTCTCCGACGCCGGCCAATCTCCGCCGTTACAAACTCTCATTTCTCGATCAAGTCACCGCCGATGTCTACAATCCTATGGTCTATTTCTACCAACTCAACAGAGATTCAAACTTCACCAAAATCCAAATAAAGAATCACCTCAAAAACACCCTCTCCGCCGTCTTGTCGGACTACTATCCCCTCGCCGGCCGAGTCAATTACGCGGATTTCGTAATCGATTGCAACGACGACGGCATTCCTTTCTTAGAAACCCGTGTCAAATTCAATCTCCACGACGTCGTTTCCAGGTCCTTCCCCGAGGATCTCAACTGCCTCGTCCCGTTCGAACTGGATCGACTCAACGAAATTTCCATGGGAGTTCAACTGAACTTCTTCGAATGCGGCGGAATCGGCCTCGGCGTTTGCGTTTCGCATAAAATTGCTGATGCTCTGTCGTTTTTCTCCGTTGTGAACAGCTGGGCGAGAGCCGCGCGCGGCGAGGCGGAGGCTATAGGCCGGCCGCATTTAGTGGCTGCGAAGCTGTTTCCACCGAGGAACGCGGCTGTTTATAACACTGGGAACAGCATCGTGAGAGATAGAGTTGCAAGGAGATTTGTTATAGACGGTTCGAAAGTGGAAGCCATTAGAGAGAAATATGCAGAGAGAGCGGCCATGGAAGGCCAGAGGCGTCCTACGAAAGTTGAAGCCTTATCAGCTTTTATTTATGGCCGTTTCCTTGCCGCCATTGAAGACGAATCCTCTGCTCAAACTGATCGGTAACCTCCTAACCGTGGTCGAAGTTATATTATACAATATCTTAGATTCCATAGTCATATAATAAAATCGCACGTAAAAAAGATTTTAAAAAATAGCAAAATAAGAAACATATTTACACAAAATAATAAAATTTAAACTCTTTTATAAATGTTTGATACAAATTTATCCCGATACTATATAAGTCTACCAATGTTTATAATTATCTTTTTTTTTTATTTCTATAAATAATTTGATATTTTTTCTATTCAGTGAAAATTTTTCTAAAAGGGGTAAATTATGTATTTGATGATATAATTAAATCAACATTCATTCACTAGTTTAAGTTTTTGAATAAAAAATATTTGTTGGATAGGTATTTTGTTTAATAAAATACATTTTCTTTTGAAGTGAAGCATTCATAACCCATCTAACTAACACTTCATTCAATGGTGACATGATTTTATTGTTAGTCAATTAATGCTCCAAGTAGTCTTAAAAATCATTTTAAACTCTTTTTCATGTTCAAATACATACTAAAGTGCTGGTTTTAAAATTATATGGAAATAGACATTGGTTTGTGAGCTGGCTTTTTATATTTTGTTTTTTTGTTCTCTTAAAAATATACACAAAATTATTCTCACTTTTTCCCTTGTACTGAGAGTGAAATAAAAATAAAACTGGTTGAGTCAGATACTTTTATTTGAACTAAAATTAAATGAAAATTAGAATAGAATAATATTAAAAACACGAGTATAAAAAATAAACGGTCTCTCTCTCTCTCTATATCAGAAGAATTTCTAAATGGATTCTCAAAATTATTTTTTTAATTGACACCTAAGACCAAAAAATATATATATATTAGTAAAAATTAAAAGGTAAAATCTAAAAACTTTAGGTCTAATCTAATGTCCATATGATTTTCAGTTTTAAATTTTTAAAAATTAAGTCTATAAATATACTTTATACTTCTAAAATTTTTATTTTGTTATATATATATATATTATCAATATTTTAAAAAATGTCGAATTTTAAAAATTTAAATTAAGAATTCAATTACTTACTTAAAAAAAAGATGGAGATGAATAAAATGAAAGGAAATATGAATTCAAAAATTAAAAACTAAAAATCAAATAATTAAACTTGTTTTTTTTTTCTAAATAAACTTTTTTAATTAATTAGTGAGCTATAATTAAAATTGAACAGATTATTCCTAGTGTGTCATACGGTGAATATACGCCAAAAACTAGACCCACCGCTTCCACAAAATGCGTTCGGAAATTACTACAGAAACGCCATGACCCTCCCTTCTGCCCAAACACTGGCCGACCCCAACTGCTGTGCCCTGGTCAACGAGGTCAGACTTCAGATCGCCAAAATCAACGCCGAGTTTCTCAGGCAATTCCAAGAAGAGAACGCGCAAGTGGAGATCATCAAAGCCACGTCCGCCAGATTCGCCAAAGGCGAGATCGTGTCCTGCGCCTTCACCAGCCTCTGCCGATTCCCTCTCTACGACGCCGACTTCGGCTGGGGATCGCCGCTCTGGGCGGCCTCGCCGGCGCTGCCTTTCAAAAACCTCGTCGTTTTTATGGACACCAAGTCCGGCGACGGCGCCGTTGATGCTATCGTTCATTTGAAGGAATCGCACATGAAGAGGTTTGAAGTAGATTGCGAGTTTCTCAAGTTTGCTTCTCCTACTGCCTTTTAATTTCTTCTTCTGATTAAAGTATTTTTATGTGTGAAGTGTGATTTCTTGGTTTGTTTTAATTTGTTCCTTTAAAATCCAAAAGGTTTCGTTAATTTTGTGGTATGTGTGTGTGTTTTAAATTTTAGTTACGTCCATTCTGTTTCTGGGTTCACCAATAATTGTATTATTTGATTTCTTTAGTATGCAACAATGGAAGAATTGCACAGAGACCCTTTTTAGGGGCCAAATCAAAATTAAATCTAATTTTAAAACATGATGAAATTTTGATATTGACTGAACATCGGAAATTACCACTTTAACCTCAATGCTTTCTCATTTCATTTCTTCTTTTTGCAGCTGATCGATCTAAAAAAGAAAAAAGATTTGTATTTTTTATGTATTTGTCTTCTTCTTTCTCTTCTGCATTCTTGTTCTTCCAATTTTTTTGTTGGTTCTGCAACGTCATCGTCGTCTTCTTCCATTTTTTATGCATTCTTCTTCTTCATCTTCTTCTTCCATTTTTTATGCGTTCTCATTCTTCTTCTATACTTTTTTTCTTCTTTGATAAAAAAATTTCTCTCTTCCTTCTTTGTTATGTAGTTTTTTTTCAAAAGAAAAATTGCAGTTGCGTCTAATGAGGTACAAAAGCAAGGAGTGAGAAGCGAGAAGAAGAATCTAAATTAAGGAAAAATTAGTCTGATGAGGAACAAGAAAAAGGAACGAGAAATGAAAATTCGTTTGAGTATCAAATCCTCGCGTGCAGTTTAGGGACAAGATGATACTTTCCCACATAGCTAACGTAAGTAAAAGGCCATTTTTGATCAAATTTGAATTTTGGACATAATTTCATTTGGGTGCCTACTCCGTGCAAAAACCCCATGCAACAATTGTGATTCGAGGGATGAAACTTCAAAGAATCATATCAATTATACATTTGTACCATAGTTTAATAATGATTATGTTTTTTTTTTTAAATTAAGTTAATTTACCCTCAATTTCTTATCGTAATTTGTATCTTTTTCAAGTATAAAGAATTGAATTCTTAATCTAAGTTTAAAAAACAAAAACAATTTTTAACATCGACCTTTGTAACAATGTAAGCTCTTTGGTCTACACAATTGTCCATCTACTAGTAGAAGATTCAACAGCTACAACGTCTCCTGCTTCCTTGAGGAGTTGCTCGGAATGTTGTCAAGATATTAATATCTTTGGTTCAATAGCTAAATTGGTTTTTGAAAGTATGGGTAAAAAGTAAATAATAAAACAATAAAATTAGGGGTTGAAGATGTGTTTATAGACTTGATTTCAAAAATAAAAATCAAATGGTTACCAAATTTAAAAAAAAATTGAGTGAAATGCATCCAAATAATGGTATTCATCTTTGTGATACTTAGTTGTTCGACAAAAATTTGTCCAATCAACACAACTCCCCCCTTTATGGGAGGGAAAGACCTTTTACTACCCCTCTACCTAATTTTATAAAAGAATAAAGGTGCTCTCCTATTTATTCCTTCTAGTCACTTCATAACTCTCCAATGTGGGATAAGAGAAGGTGGAGTTCACCATGTGACTCTCTTATGGGCCTTGGTAAGTGGGGTCTATAAACCCCGTAATCTATTTTTTCCTACATAAGTGAGTAATGGGCGTGTTAAATAAAGTTGTGAAAGATGGTAAAGAAAGTAGGAAGATGGAGGAAGAAAATTATGTGTTAGAAATACTTAGTCATAGGTGAGTTTTAGATAGTATAACAAGTGAAAATTGACCAAGTATGGAAGCCAAGTATAGGCATGCGTTGATGGAGAAGTGTGGACGCATGAGGTTGTGTGTAGCACCCAAGGCTTGTAGAGGCTAAGTGTTGAAGGCAAGGATAAACTATGCGTTGGAACTAAGGATGAACGCATGAGTTGAAGGGCATGATGCGTTGATAAGGCTTGCGGCAACCAAGGGGCTTGCGAGGTTATTTGGGCATTGAAGAAAGCCAAAGTGTGGCTAGGAGAAAAGCTATACGTAGCAAAGCATGCTACAACCTCAAGTGTGCGCGAGCATAGGCGCTGGGCGTTAGAGATGCGCGTGCTGGACGATCGTGTAGCAAATGAGTGGTGCTACACGATGAGGTAGGCGATCGTCTAGCAAATGAGCGGCAGCTAAGCAATGTGATAGGCGATCATGCGGTAAAGTGCAGTGCTAGACGTTACGAAGGGTCGCGCTAAGCGATAGTGCTATGCATTGGATGATAGCGGTAAGCGATGAGGCGTTGGCACTGCACGATCGACATCAACACTATACGATGAGCTACACGACAGGCGTTAGAAGATAGGCGTTGGGCACTAGACGAAGAAGTATGCGATGTGCGTAAGACGTTAAAACTCGAAGCACGCTAAAGTTATGCTATGAGGTGAAGGCATAACACTTGGTTGATATGTTAAGATAGCTGTGTGGGCTAGCACATGCGTTCGCTTAGGAGTATGCGACCAAAGGAGGGATGCAATAGTCTCTAAGTGAGCTATGCGTTAGACAGATTGGGCGATGCATTGTGTGGAGGAGGCATGCAGCCATGTGGTTGGAAGCGTTGGCTTGGGAGCTGACCCTTGCATCGATAACCAAGAGGAAAGGATCATCTTAGTGATTGATGAGCTAAGCCAGCTGTCATACTCAGGTTTGATATTATCCCTTTAAGGATGAGGTGGTAGCTTGATGTTAAAAGGAGAACATACAGTTGCTAGTTTAAAAGGGAAACTCGACTAGAAAGAGAGGGTTTGAGAAATTCGCTCGTGCAAATGGAGTAATTTTAGAGCGATTCAAACCCTAAGTGTATCTAGTTACTGAGGTTGAAATGCCGAAAGGAGATTCTAGCATAATTGAGCTGGAGAGTGAAAAATTCGGCTAAAGGTCGAGTTCTCTGGTAAGTTTGGGCTAGTCTTGATGATCTGAGGATTCCGGTTCAATCACAAGGAATTCTGAGCCAAAATTTTAAGTTAAGCTTGCTAAGACATTTTAGAGAATGTTTGTAGAAGGAAATTCCTCGAGAAAAGGCCTGAAAAATTAGTTATTAAAATTGCAAGTTAAATCTGGAATCTTGAACAAGCAGGCAGCTGCTTGGATTGAACAAACAAGCAGCTTGAAAGGCTTGACGATGATGCTAAGCGCATGCGTTGGAGGCTTAATTGGCGCAAAGATGCGCTGAGAAACATTAGACCATGCAACGCATATTGAAGTCATAAGCGCAAGTGTTATGTAGGCGTTGGATCCTACAGACAGGTGTACAAGGTATTAAGCGTAAGGTTGTGTTGGAGTTTATGGGCACGATCAGATGAACGCATAGGGCATGCATTGATGTGCCATAAGATGGGCGCATGAGCTAAACGATGGGTGCAAAGATTACTATGCAATGGGCCATGCGATGGGCAGTAGGCGTGGGCTAGAAGCTTGGCCGCATGGGAGGCTTGAACGCCTAAAGCAAGGCATGGACGCATGGTAATGAAGTTGCTGCCTAGTCAAGTTAAGGCCTAAGAATTTTGCTAAGTGTTCAATGCACAATGAACATAGCATTGAAAGATTCGATATCAAAAGGAGAAGTACATGAAGAGGATTGCCAAAGACTGTGAGTAACTCTAAATGCTTTAAATGTTTTAAGTAAATTGCTAATGCTTATGAATGTCTAGTAATGCATGTTTATTGAAAGCTATTTATGACAACTATTCTCAAATAGTTTCCAAGCAACCCATCTCATATTAATGTTATGTTTATGTTATGCTTTTAATAAACATGAGTATGCATTAGTACAGTATGCTTTTGGGAAACCAATTCATTAAGAGATAAGAATATGCAAGTTTAGCATGAGTAGCTCAGTACTAAAGGACTAGATGAAAAGGTATGAAGCTCAGTCTTAGATTTGAATAGCTCGATATTGAAGAACACGGAGAAGGTTTCTGAGCAACTCGATATTGAAGGACACGGAGAAGGATCTGAGTAGTAGTACCTAAGGTATGACAGTACTTAAACTAGAATCACATGAATGTAAGAAAAGTTGCTATTGGTAGTGTTGAAATCATTCCACACTAACTATGGGTTGTCGTTGAGGAATTGAGTAAAGTTTCTCTCTCAACTAAGGTTGTAAGTTATGTTTTTAGGAAGTGAACAAATGGGTTCCTTCCCAATTAAGTAGTAATGCAGTTGAGCATGATGAAGAGTGAGCAACAGGGCCACCACAATAGTCCAACAAAGCATGAAATAGTGTTATGTGATGTTAATGATAAAATGAATAATAGTTGCCAAGTTTATGTTTTCAGTTAAAGCTTTCAGTTCTAATATTAGATTTATGTATGAAAGTTATGCTTTAAATGTTAGTCACTCACTGGGCTTCTAGCTTCTATTTTCAAATGTTTTCCTTTCAAGTAACGAACAGTTCTCAAAAGAATTCTCTGCTGCTGCTCTATCACTCAAAGAGTCAGGTTGAAGGAAGCTTAATTGAAGATCTGTATTAGTTAGTACATATGTGTTTGTCATATAGGGACTAGTTGTTGGGATTGGTGTCCTAATTCTCCCGGAGTCTCGTTGTTTTGAAAAGATACACATTGTTTAATGAATAAAATAAGTGTTATTTAATTCTGGCATTTATTCATATCCAATAAAGAAAGCTCCTTAGTTATCTTATGTGAACTTAAGCATGTATATGTGATATACAAGTGGATCATGCCTTAAGTGATAACCTAAATAGGTCTGTAGTATAAGGATTAAGGTGAGATACCTGATCCTGGTGACACTACGGATACGGCTCGCTTTGTAGAGGTTTGCAAGTGTTGTAAACTACTACAAATGGTAGATCTTGACCATTCATGTGGAGAAGTGCGAGCGGGGGTGTCCTATACAAAGAGTTTGTATAAGACCTGGACCACAAGATGGCTAGACTCTATATATAACGCCGTTGATACTAGAGACTTGCATCTCACCTAAATGACCATAGGTGACACGACCTCAATCCTGAGTGTTTTGGGAACTCCTGTCTTTAAGGGCGGTCCTTTGATTAGTTCATGAGTGAGAGTGGGCCAGATTGCCAACTTAACTATGCCTACCTTTTATGAACTTGTCTGATTCTGGGAGCTGGAACTCAATCCACAGATGGAATTCACTCCATTTCCCGAAGCAGGAATAAGTAGAGAGATTGCTCCTTAAGGGCTGATTTTGGGGCTTGAACATAGTGGTTCAGATTCTCTTTGGAAGAGAAGACACAGTCCATAGTAGGACTATGACTTATGTTTCATTAGAGGGATCAGTGGTACTTAAGAAGATAGATGTAAATACAAGGGCTATAACAGTTATTGCCCCAGCTGTACTTACGAGCGATCTGTGAAGGGTTATCGCATTGCTGCATATTGGTTAAGATGGACACATAATATATCTGTAGTAAGGAGAGTTTAGCTGTTGATATCTTTAGTGAGTGTCTGGCAGTTAACGGATGGTGGATCCTGTGACTAAGTTTAGTCAATTATTCACTGTACCGTGGATGCTTCGAGCTACACGGTCCATAAGGTCCCCTTGGTAGCTCAATGGATTCAGTTGAAGATTAGTTCTTTGGTGTTGATTTTGAAATGTTCAATTGACAATAGGTATTTTGATTGATTATTATGATATAATTGGTATGATAGTTATGAGATACATCTAGTGGAGGATTGGATGTAAATGAGATTTACATTAAGTAACCATGGAATAGAAAAATAATTATGGTTTCATATGTTTCATGAGATGAATATTAAAACTATAGGTTATAAATATAGTATGATAAGTTGGTTATCATTTATATTTATATAATATTAATTATTGGATAATTAATTCTTTTTCTTTAATAACCATTGAGTGGGTGGTTATTGGATTCATGTAACCGTTGAGATAAAAGGAAAATATTTCTTAATTTTAGTAAGTTTTACAAACTGTTGAAAAGTTTTCATAAATTCTTTTGAGAGTTTCTCTCGACGAAAAAAGGGATCTCACGGTAGTCGTCAAGTAAATATGGATTTACTAAACGACGGCTAAGGCGAGCTAAACGATCGTGCAGTGGCATGCTAAAAGATCACACAATATTTACTAAACGATCACATAGTTTTGCTAGATGATTGCTTGCCCAAAGTAAACGATCGTGTAAGTGGTCCTGTAGGCGATATACCGAGCTAAACGATCACATAGCTTTTGTTAGACGATCGCTTAGCTTTATCTAAACGATTGGACATCGACCTATACGATAGGTCTCCGCCATCTCCCACTTGCTCAGTCGTGTACATGATTAGTGTTTCCTCCGTTGTCTGCCTCATACCAAGTCCGAGCAGAGCGCACCCCCTAGATTCTCACACTGAGATTACCAAGGAAGCCTTGTTGGTAGTGTCATACTCAACTCGACACCATCGAGGTTTTGTGGAGGTCGTTCGTGCTGTTGCTGAGGAGTTCATGGTCGAGGCGATCATTGAGGACGAGCGCGAAGGGTTCGTGTTGTGTTGCAGTCATGTAGATCGAGCGTTCGAAGTTGCTGTTGTTCGAGCGGTCGTGCGCAAAGAAGCATGGAGATGCATCTTCAAATGTTCGTAGAGTTTTTCTCTTTGTTCATTTGAGTTTTTCATGTTGTAATTTCTGTAGTAATTGCATAACTGTTTGTTTTGAAGTCGATTGTAAATGTAATGTTCATTCATGATTGTGATTTGGAATAATTGTTCTTCCGCTGCTCATGGAAATCTCAAGTCTGATTTCCTTCACTAGTATTCTAGATAGGGCTCATTAAGTTGTAATATTCATGTCTGAACAATGCTAGGAACCCCTGTAATGTAAATGTGTTAAGTTATGAGTTAATTTATTCAGTATATTGATGAAATATACGTATTCAGGATCTGAGCAAATTTAACAGGTTAGATAGGCAATAAGTGCCAGCAAAATGGTTGGTAACTGCTGTAGTCACCACTCCATTCAGATTAAGAAGGTAATCTGGAATGGGGTATGATAGGGTCATTCCCAACAATCTCATTGCCCACCAAAATGGGGTTGTTGATTATTTGATCTTTTGAGGTTTGTATTTAACTCTATAAACTTAGCTCCAATGTAAAATGGTATCGAATGGATTGAGTACATGTAATATTATTCAAGACTCATTTGATAATAGTTTAAGTTTGAAAAATTAAGCTTATAAACAATATATCATCAATGATTAGTTTTATTATGCATTTTTTTTTACTAATGCACGTTTTAAAAAAATCAAGCCGGTTTTGAAAACTTTTTCAAAAGTTTATTTTTGTTTTTATTATTTAATTAAAAATTCAAGCGTTTTTCTAACAAAGGTAAAAATTTCAATAAAAATTTTGAAATAAAACAAGTATAAATTTTAAAAATAGAGAACTAAAAACAAAATCATTATCATACATATAACTTAAATGACATTTAGTTTATAAGTCATGACTTAGAAAATCAAGTATATAGCTTAGGGGACATTTTTAGGTTTCAATATAACAATAGGATTAAGTCACAAGTGATTCAAAATAAACATAGTCTCTATATACCAAATATGTAAATAACCCTCAATTACTTAACCATCAAATAGTTGTAATTGTAATAGTTTTTTTTTTTTTTTTTTTTTTGTTATTATTCATAATTCACGTAACATAGTTAACTAGTCATCTAGAATATATTTAAATGAATGGGCTCACTTTTGATATTACAATTGATTGATTACGTTTACAGTAAAAAAAACATGACCTAAATGAATCAATATTTTAAAGGTATTATAAAACTTTTATAATTGGGAGTATTTTTTGAAACATAGAACTAGCACAATTAAGAGTCGTTTGGAATAACTAAGAGAAAAAATATTTTTCAAAAATTCATTTTCATTTAAACACTTTTGACAAAAACTACTTAAAATAAATACACACATATGTTTGGCAATTTTTTTAAAAAATAAATTCAATATAAAGTTTGATTTGTTATCTTCTAAAATTATTTTTATTGATGTCAAATTACTATAAAAGATTTGTAGTGGTGGTCGTTAAAGTTTTTTCGCAATGGTGATGGCTAGAAGCTGGCCGGCGAGCAGTCGGCAATGGTGGCCGCCAAAATTTGATCGATAGCTATGGCGGGAAGTTGGCCGTCGGTAGTCCCCAAAATAGTGGCTGAAGTTTCTAATACAAATTAAGAAGAGATTAACCATTAAATACTTAAAATTCATTTTTTTAAAGTTGATTTCAAGTGTTTATCTTAAATCAATTTATTTTATAAACTCATTTTCCAAAATTCATTTTAAATGATTGTCGAACACTTAAATTTCTTTTAAAATTACTTAATTTTAAATTAATCACTTGAAAATTATTTCAAATACACTCTTAGAGTAACTGTGCTCTGGCCTGAGGAAAGAGCAACTCTGCAAAGTTGGGCATTCAATTTTCTTATAGGGGAACCATACTAGAAAGAAAATAGAAAGGGCCTTCAAAAGAGAGCAAGTGAGTGATGGGCAACCGTTAGTCTATATGTTGCTCGTGAGCCGCCAAGTACCAGTCTCGCAACAGTACTGGCGCAAAAGGATCGGTCCTTCACTTGCTGATCGTTCGCGAGTCGAACTCGCTCTCTTGCCACGCTTTTCACTCACTCGCTTGAGTCGGACTCATTCACTCTTTTTATTTGGAGGGTAACTCGTTCTTCACTCTCGTGTTGCTATTATCCTCAAGCTGCGCAGCAACCAAGGTGCATATTACCATATAGAAACAAGTGACGCGTAGCGATTTGTACTATTGGAAAAGATTCGGTAACCGACAAGACAATAGATTAGTCCGTCAATAGGCGCAAGCAAGTGTAGCGAATCACATAGATAAGCCCTTACCTGCCAGCGCACGGATAGATGGGGCGGGTGAAGCGCGAAGGGGATGGATGTCTGAGCGGTTGAAAGAGTCGGTCTTGAAAATCGAAGTATTGATCCTTGTAACCTTCTTGTTGTCCCTTCGAAGCATAGATATGGATCTCTTCTTGAACGAAAGCACCCTTTCTTTAGGAGCGGAGAAGTCAAAGTCGTTTTTAAAGTCCCTCCTTTTGGTATAGCGGAACGAACTACTTGACTTTGTCCTCTTCGACTTACTTACTCCTTCATCTTCTGAGTCTATCGGCATCTTATTTGCCTATCGACTCAGCCCCGAGCTATTCGTCACGTTGACTATTACCTTTTTGACATGTTCTTCGTCGCGTAGCACAGTAGATTGGTTTTGGAACAATACCGAGAAAATCATTGAAAATGCCCTAATACTACACTAATGTGAATTTAACAAAAAAAAAAAAAAAACGATGAATCATGCATACATCTGATACCAAGAGTTTGAAGATATTTATTAAGTTGTTTTGTCGTAACTTGGTAGTTAGTTTGTATATACGACGACGACTTATAAATGAATCACAACAGTTTTCTCAATGAATCAAATTTGCTGACCTTATCTAATACTAAAATCAATTGAGAATAGAAATTCAAGGGAAAAAGTACTTCTTTTTCCTTAAATTTTAATATTGAGTGGTAAAATTACTCAGGCCATAACCACCGTTTTAAAATAGAGTAATAATAGTAATAAATACCAATATGAATGTAGTTCAACTGACATAGTACTCTATTATCAATTTCGAGATCAGAAGTTCGAATATGATAATAATATATCATTCTAATATGTTTGTGCAACATACTCTAATCACACACACTGAAATAATATTTTAAAAAAGAAGAAAAATTTGCTACAAAATATTGGTTCATATCTGATTTTGATTAGAAAAAACAATCAAAACTGAACCTAAAGGGTATGTATACCCTTATAAATAAATTCTAACATCAGTTATCTAGACCAATTATTATGGAGTGTTTATGTTTTGTATTTAAAAACTGCAAATAAAAATAAAAATAAAAATGTTCAATTTCAATCTATAAAAAAGAAATGAATCCAATTTTAATTTTAACTTAGGAAACCCGACCAAATCAAAACAAAAATTGAAATAAAATTAATAAATAGAAAAATCCCAAAAATATTTACACTTAATAACCAAAAATTCTAAAAATGTTTTGTACTTTTAGAACTTTTTGTTATAAAATGTAAATATTTTTTTAATATTTAAAAAGACACCTAAAATTAAAGTTGGAAAGAAAAAAGAAAATTTCAAGAATCGAGAACCAAATAAAAATAATGGTTTTAGTATTTATTGGATACTGGTTTGGATCTCTTCTTTATAAAATAAATTGATTTTGTTTGGTTCTTGGTTAACCTCAAAACCGACAAAACCGAACCGACTATCACCTCTACCCTAGTCTCAATTATAGGTATAAGTCAATTTTCAAATAATAAAAGACAAATCTTCATTTTGCATGCATTCTTTCCTTGAAAAAAGTAACATTTAAGAATTGTGTGAACCAGTACTAAAAGATGAAAAATATATATTATAATAATACTAAAATTTTCTTTTATAACCTAAGATGTATGTAAATATTTTAAGTTTTGAAATCCTGATGACATAATACTCATTAATATGATGTTGTATGCATGTAAACTACATATTCCCAAATCTCTATAAATAAAAACCAAACATATTCAGTTTCTTCATATTAACACCATCAATACTTCCCTTGCTTTTTTCCTCCTTAACACACAAAAATAACAACCATGAAGCTTGAAGTTGACATTATCTCAGAAGAGTTAATCAAACCTTCTACCCCAACTCCTCCCCATCTCCGCCGTTATCCTCTCTCGCTCATCGATCAAATCACTGTCCACATTTACGCACCCACCCTCTACTTCTACCGATCCACCGACAGCGGCAGCGGCGGCGAAGATCTCGACTTCGCTCTCGCCTTCAAAAACCGCCTTCGGAGCACTCTCCCGGACGTCCTCTCTCACTACCCACAACTCGCCGGCCGTCCAAACTACGCGTCTTCCTTCATCAACTGCAACGACGCCGGCGTCCCATTCCGGGAAGCCCGAGTCAACTCGCAACTCGCCGACGTGGTCCAATTCGCCCAGCCGGACGATCTGAACCGGCTATTCCCGGTCGAGTTGGACCGGTTCAATGAAGAATTAATGGCGGTTCAGTTCACGGAATTCGCGTGCGGTGGAGTGGCGGTTGCGTCATGTATTTCGCACAAAATAGCCGACGCGATGACGCTTTTTTCGTTGAACAATAACTGGGCCGCTATGGCTCGTGGCGTGAAAGACGTTTTCAAACCCCACATGGAAGGCGCTAAAATTTTTCCGGCCAAAACGATGTCGTACGATACGGCAATGACGCTCGTAAGAAACAGAGTCGCGAGAAGATTTGTTTTCGAGCAATCGAAATTGGAAGCCATTAGAGCCAAATACGCAGAAAATCAAGCTACGATAAACCAGATCCGACCTTCACGAATTGAATCCTTGTCAGCTTTTGTTTACAGTCGATTCATCGCAGCTCTTAAACACGGTTCTGCAATGTCAAACGACGTGTCGTTTCTTATAAACTACACAGTAAATCTCCGTCCAAAAATGAATCCTCCACTTCCACATGATGCCTTCGGGAATTACTACTTCAACGTGATGATCTTCCCTTCCCCGGAAATGCTCAACACCGACGAAAATTGCTACGGTTTGGTTAAGCAACTCAGAGAAGAAACAAACAAAATCAACGGGGAAATGGCGAAGAAATTTCTGAACGAAAATAAGGATTTGATGGAAACTGTGAAGGATTTTGCTTCGAAAGTGGTTAATGGAGAGATAATCTCATGTGCTTTTAGTAGTACTTGTAGACTGCCGCTTTATGACGTCGATTTCGGGTGGGGGCGGCCGGTTTGGGTAACTTTTCCGGGGCTGTGGTTCAAGAATCTGGTGGCGTTTTTGGAATCGAAAGATGGAGATGGGATTGATGCAATTGTTCACCTGGAAGAACAATACATGAATAAGCTTGAAGCCGATGAAGTGTTCTTGAAATATGCTGCTACTATTCCTACCCCTTCTTCTCCACTCGCCTGAAAAATCAAAACCCATCCATTATTACTCTATTTTCTTTGTGGTTTGTGCTTGTCTTTCTTGTTTAATTATGTTGAATCTTTGTTTTGTGAACTGCTGTATGTTATTTGTATTTTCCTCTATATATGTGTGTGTTTAAGTGTGTTTGTAACGTTTTATTAGTAAAGAAAATATAAAATTACAAGTTCAGTATTAAAACAATTTTGAGTTTTGTATTTATTTGTTTTAACATGAAATCTCAATTAGCTCCAACTATACAAGGGCGAGGAAAACCTATTGAGAGAAGGTTTATACAAATTTTGTATCTAACAGTACATTTGAAAATTTTAATAATTAATTGATAAATTTTGAAATGACCCAATAATTCGAACTATCTAACTTAAATTGTAAGAATTGAGTTGGTTTAGATTTATCTCGAATTAGATTGATTGAATTTTTTATATTTTCTTGGATATGTAAAAAAACCCCTCAACCCAACTCATGTATACATAACTCAAAACTTGTGGCTTCAAAATTTGTAATCCATGCGTTCTAGCTAGAAACATCCATTTTTGGGAGAATTCTAAGGTAATTAACAAAAACAACCTTTCTCAAGTTTTGATTTTGACTTTTGGACCATTTTTAAAAAGTTTATTTTTTTTACCTTACAATTTTGAAAATTAATGAAATTAATAAAAATTATCCTAAACCCTCCAAACCCTCACTTTTCTTTTCCATTTTTACTCTTCTCCATTTCAAAAGTCTCAATCTCACTCCATTTCACTCTTTCCATTCTACATTTCCTTGTCATTCTCCTTTTCGTTAAAGATCATTTGGGAATTTTCAACTAAGGTATAGATTTTCATTTTTTTTTCACTCAATGTGTTAGTTTATGTTAGATGTTCTTGTGTGAATATTTGAAATCTATGTTAGATCTATGTTGAATGTTATTTTTTTTTTCCTAAAAACATCATGTTCGGCATTTTCTGAATAGGTTTGAGCCTAAAATGTGTTTTTGAAAATTGGTCTTACCCGACCGGGCTTCATACCATTGTGATTGGGCGGACAAGTTTGAAGTTGCTTTGGGATAGATTTGGGGAAGATTGTGTCTGGTGGTAGACCGGTCGGGCTGTATGTGTATTTCGACCAGGTATGGGTGGGAAAGAGAGGAAAGGACGAGGGGGAAGGAGGCAAAACCGGGTAGGAGTAGGTGGCGCCCGACCAGGCTTCAAAGCACTTGAAGTGGGTATGTGATCGAGCCGTGTAAGTGGATATTCTGGAATTTGGCCCTAATTGCTAACATAGATAACCGCATCTTTAAATCATTCTTAGATATAAATATGTCACCAACTCAGCGCTATCGCATAGCACTTCATCGCATCGCTTAGCACGCATTGTAGCTAAACGATCATGTAGTGCCATCGTTTAGCAAATCCAACGTATCGTTTAGTTCCTATGCCAAAGCTAAACGATCGCGTAGTGCTATCATATAACATTTAAACGTATCACTTAGCTTCTGCAGGTATACGATTGTTTAGCGTTCAACATCACAACGACTAGCACACATTGCTAAACGATCGTCTAACTTTTCTTCACATCGTGTAATGTCTGGAACTAAACGATCGCTTAGCAACTTAACCTCAAAATGGGAAGCTTCGATGAATATTCGGTGAAGCCCGATCGGGTATCTTAAAAAAATACTATTTTTTCATTTTTTTTAATATAAATATCAAATGCAGAGCATTAAAAAACAAAAAGAACAATCAACAAAGTAAGCATAAATAAAAAAGGTCATTTAATTTTGTCAAAATTTTCAGAAATTATCGAATTATTAGATACATACAAAATGAAATACATACTTTCTTACAAATATACAGAACTACAACTTCGTGAAATACAAGTTTTAGACTTGACGAAAGACACTTTTCATTATGGAAATAATTTGGTGAAGAAAACTTTTTGTGAGGTTGTAAACAAATTAAATTTGGTAGAGAATTTTTTGTGTTGGAATGTGAAAAGTTTTTTGTCAATTAATTATGGATAAAATAATTTTTTGTGAATAAATTTTTGAGGTGGAGAATTTTTGTGAATTAATTTGGTAGGTTGGTTGTTGAAATTGGAAGTGAGAATTTAATAAGGGGCATAAGAGTAATTGTACAACCAATATTTTCCATGCTTACTTCATTTTCATCATTAAGGGGTAAAAAAAATTATTTTTCAAAATAGGTAAAAAATACAAAATCAAACTCCAAGGCCATTTTTGTCAATTTTCACTCTTTGATTTGTTTCCTTTGTTTTTACTTTTTTTTTTTTAAATCCTTAAAAAAAAAAGTTTGTTTTTTTAAATTTTAGGTTTAACTAGACGGTAAAGTTTAAACTATAGGCCTAATCGGATGATTTTAAAGTGTATGGATTGAATAAAGAATGGAATATTAAGAAAAACAAGATTACCATGATAATTATTTTTTTGGTTATTTTTTACATTAAAAAATGAAATGATAGATACATGTTTGGCTATGAAGCACAGATATAGATATAACTATACGATACGGATACGACGATTCGTCAATTTCTAAAAAAACTATGATACGGGTACGTCTAAGGATACGCCACTTTTTTTTTTTTTATATATATTTTTAAAAAATGAGGATACTAATATGTTGAAGATACATTTTTTTTCTTTTAAAAAAATCTAGGATATAGATAAATTTAGCATACAAGTTAATAACAATAACACAAAATAGAATACAAACACTGAAATACAATACAAAAAAAGCAACATCTAAGAAGTTGAAGTATAATAGTTAATAAAATGCAATAGAAAAGTGATTCATATTGCAAAGAAGAAGAAGATTAGAGAGAGAAGTATGAAGATAAACGAAGAACTTATTGTTGAAGATATCCAAATGGTTTATATTTTGGTAGACTTTATGGAGACTCAAATGTGAAGATGGAGATTAGATGAATCTAGTCTATGGTTTGGTCCGTTATTTATTTATTTTTCTTTTAGTTTTGGATTTGAGTAGTGAGCTTTTTAAATAAGTTGCCTAATTTTATATTGGAAAATATTAGATGAGTTACTTGTCTTTTTTCCTAAAAAAACAAGTATGCATAGAAATAGATACGTCAAATCGCATGTCAAATATGTATCTGAAAAGTATCTGAAAGTATAGATACGTCAAATTGCGTGTCAGATACGTATCTGTGAAGTATCTAAAAATATCGGTATCTGATACGTGTCTGATACTCTTTGCCTCACATGAAGTATTTGTGCTTTATAGATGTTTGGTTTTTTTTTTTGTTCTCTAAAAAAGAAATTAAACTCAGAATAATGTAGAACTTTTTATTCAAAACTTAATTTATAAAAGCTACAAATTTAAGGCATTGTAGCATGATTGAATAGCTTTTACTCACCTTTAATAGGGACGTTGAGGGTTGCTTAAGGAAAAGCCTAAAGTCTATGAATGGGTTCAAATTAAAAAAGTATCAAGAAAATGGTATAGGAGAACGCATGCCCTAAAAGGAAAATGTCAATACCTTAGGGTTTGAACCGACCAACCAAATTGGTAAAATATATTAAAAAATAAACAAGTCGAGGTCAGACTGGCACTTTGCAACCTTGAGCGCCTGAAACGTACGTCCCTAATACCTCATGCTATCACCTACGAACATGAAGGAACGGTGAAGTTTCATTGTGAAAGCGGGGCTCTGTCCCAATTTTTTTAATTTTACACAGAATAAAATTTACAGAACAAAAGTATGCAAAATATAGAAAATTATAGCGTGCAATAGAGGGGAAAAAGAAATTAGGGTTTTGAAGATCTTACCCTTGAAGAAACCAATTTCTTCACGAAATCCCTTCTCGATCTATCACGAATAACCGGATCACGAACACCCAACGAGGACACCATATGTTATATTGTATATAACACATAACCTATAGTTTTTATATTGTATTTGCCTATAGTTTTTATTTCTCTCATACGTGCATAATATTTAATATAAATCACATTTATTCTAAATTTAATTATATGAATCTTATCCATAAAATCAAAATTTGAATAATATACAAATATTTATTTCCTCTCAAATATACTTTATATTATAATGTATCAAATACATTATATTAATTACATCATATATAATTAAGTTAAATTAATTATATCACATACAATTAATTCCCTCAATTAATTTGAACAATTCAAATTAGTCCAAAATTGATTATCAATAATCCTTGTTGAGCTACATAGGGATCTTTTGGACCTGTAGATTGAAGCTCCAATGGTTGTTGAATAATTAATTAAATTATTCAACATCCATTAACTGCCAGTCACTTCACTAAAGACTGACAGCTACACTTTTCGCATTACAGATATATTTCTATGTCCATTGGATATAACTAGTCAACAACGCGATGACCTTTCACAAATTACTCGTAGGTATAGTTGGGCCAAAATTACCGTTTTGTCCCTGTAGTTACATTTAACTCCTTAGGTACCACTGATCCCTCTAATGAACAATAAGTCACAATCTAACTATGACCAAACCTCTCTCAGGCCAAGAGAGGGTTTGGTGCCACATTGTTCAAGTCTCGAAATCAGGCATTAAGGGAGAAATTTATCTACTTACCCAGACGTTAGGGAAGAAGTGAATTCTGTCTTGTGTAACTGACTTCCCAATTTCCTAATCAGATGAATTTATAAAATGGTAGGCTTATTGAGTCGGTGATCTGGCAACTCTCATCCATAAACTGCCTTCATAGGCAGAAGTTCACAATTTACTCAGGATTCAGGTCATATCACCTATGGTCATCCTAGTGAAATGTAAGACTCTATCATGAACAGTGTTATATAATGAGACTAGTCATTTTGTGGTCCGGTCTATACAAACCCCTTTGTATAGAATACCCCCGCTCACATGTCTCCACATGAATGATCAGGATCAGATCATTTGTAGCACTTTACAACAATTGTAACATCTACAAAACAAATTGTATTCATAGTATCATCAAGATAAAGTAACCATCCTTATCCATCTACTACAAACCATTTAGGTTATCATTTAAACATGATCCATCTGTATGTCTCTACATACAGAAGATAACCTTGGATGTTATTTTATTGGTTTTATGGGTTAATGCTACTAAATATCTAATAAGACATCTCATATGTTATTAAATAAATAAGATGTTTGTACATTACAATTAAAAACTACAAGATCCTCGAGATTTAGGGCATCAACCCCAACAATTTTCTACTTGTCCTAAAGATAGTGGAGTATACAATATAAAAGTATACATAAAACAATAAACTAGAGCATAATACGCGCCCAGTATAAAATCTGCCACTTGCCCTAGACTAAATGTGGCCTGTCCCGTAGGCCCATACTCTGCAGGTGACCCTCAAACTGAAGGAACTCTTGTCAAAGAGAACTTATGAGCGGAAGCAAGATCTTTCCAAGCCCATTGTGACATAATTAAAGGTATTCACAAACATATGCATCTTCTAACAAATTACAACATGCTTTCATAATTAAATGCAAAAGGAACGAGAGCCATACCTTTGAAGAACTCTTCTTCTACTGATCTCTTGCTCTCGTGAAGATTGGAAAAACAACCTCTCGTTGTTGCTTAAAACGGAAACCCAATCTCTCACTATCGCTTGGATCATGAACAATCTTCTCCACAAACAAGACACCACCACTCGACAATCTTGGTGTTCTCGGAGTGAGAATCTAGGAGGTGTTGGCTCTGTTATGAATTTGGTAGAGGGATGGAAGAACAACGATCGAACTATATGACCAAATAAGTGGGAGAGTGTACTGTCTATCATATAGACTTTGTATGCTTGATCGTTTAGTAAATCTCGCTAGGTACACAATCGTTTAGAAAAACACACTTGATTGTTTACATGATCGTTTAGGGAATCTCGCTTAGGACACGATCGTTTAGTAAATCACTTTACACGATCATTTAGATAAAGGCGCTTACATGATCGTTTAGGCTGTCGTTTAGAAGGCTATCGTATAGTCTCGCTTCAGCTAAACGATTAGTAATAATCTTAATGAAGCGATTCCTTTCAAAATGGAAACATTTTTCATTTTATCCTTCAATTATGAAAAATGAACATAACCTCCCACTTTCACGCACGGTCAAAGGAGAAACCACCCACAATTATCATATAATTGTTTTAATTATAAATAAATATAATAACTAACTTATCATATTATATTTATAACCTATAGTTTTAATATCACATTATATGTAACATTTAAACCATAGTTCTTTTCTCCTCCACTTAATATAAATCATATTTATATAAAATTACTCCAATTAATGTATCTCATATATCATATCAATTATATAATATATAATTGAACCAGTTTAATTATATCATATATAATCAAACCCCCTCTTGTCAATTTGAACACTTCAAACTGACCCAAAACCTAATTCTCAACTTGAATCCATTGAGCCACCAAGGGGACCTTATAGACCTGTAGCTTAAAGCTCCAACAGTACGTGAATAGCTGACTAAACTCTTTAATCACGAGAACCACCATCCGTTAATTATTGGGCACTCCACTAAATACCGACAGCTACAATCTCCTGACTTTTCACTACAGATATAACTAGTCAACAGTACAATAACCATTCACAGATCGCTCGTAAGTACAATTAGACCAATTTACCGTTTTGTCCCTATAGTTACATTTAACTCCTTAAGTTCTATTGATTTCTCTAATGAACAATACATCATAGTTCTACTATGAGTGAACACCTCTCGGGTCATGAGAAGGTGTGTAGCGCCACATCGTTCAAGCCCCGGAATCAGTCCTTAAGGGGACAATCAATCTACTTACCCCTGCTTCGACAAAGGAGTGAATTCCATCTTGTGTAGTTGAGTTTCTAACTCCCTAATCAGACGAATCCCCAAAGTGGTAGGTTGAGTCGGCAATCTGGCCACTCGCACCCATGCAAATCAAATGACCGCCCTCATAGGCAGGAGTTCCCAACTCACTTAGGATTAAAGTCATGTTACCTATGGTCATCCTAGTGAAATGAAAGTCTCTGTCATGAATGACATTATATAATGAGACTAAAAATTTCGTGGTCTAGTCTTATACAAACTCCTCTGTATAGGACACTCTCGTTCGCATGTCACCACATGAATGATCAAGATCAAACTATCTGTAGCACTTTACAACACTTGTAAGATCTACAAAGCGGGCCGTATCTGTAATGTCACCAGGATAAGGTTTTCCTTCTTTATCTATATACTATAGACCATTTAGGTTATCACTTAAGGCATGATCCATTTGTATGTCTCCACATACATGCTTAAGTTATAACGACAACCAAGGATCTTAGTTTATTGGTTTATGATTAATGCAAATAAAATATCTAATATTTCATAGACAATAGTGAAGAAAATATCTCATATTATTAAATCACAAGTGTTTGTTCATACAGGTGTTTATAAACTACAGAACCATACGAGATTTAGGGCATCAACTCAAACACAAACACCTTAGTGGTGACGGGAAGTTAGATGTCAAATACTCGACAACTAAAATCCCTTGGATGCGATATGCGATGCATGTTCTTAAGGTATGCGTTGATAGTCATGCGTCGATGGTCATGCGTTGGAATGAATATGCGTTAACAAATGTATGCGATGACCATGCGTCCTGTCATAAGTTTTCTTGCGTCGCGCCAAGTATAACGCGAACGCAAGTTTTTTGGGTGATTCGAGGTCAAACACAGGGACTTGTAGCAAAATGATTGCGATAATGTGCATGTGACGGTTTGAATAAAAGAATGGATGGGAAGGTTTCTAAGCTAACTCTACTTCTAATCCTAGCTAATAGACAATGCAATGAGAATATGCATGAGAGGTAGAGACACAACAACTCTTGACATGAAACAAATGAATGGAGAAATAGATAAAATGTGGAGATGTCTTTATTGCAATACTTAAGAGTGACCGCAAGGGCAACTTTAGTCGATGCAAGCCATGCAATCATGCTACACATACTTGAGCCTAACTCTAGGACATATGCGGTGTATCTGCGATATTTTCGGGAAGCCTATGTCTGCCTAAACCTTCATAACCCGCTCACGAGCTCTCACCGCATGAGCGTGATAGCTGCATAACACCTTATCCTACTTCCTGGATGTATGTAATATCCTATCCGTAGGGTGCATACGCTGTGTGATAGCAAATGGAGCTTATCCTTAAGTTTCCCATTCTTGTCTATGCGTTCCAATCCGCTCTTCCGAGTCTTAGATTTGGGTTTTAGACTACTCTCCCAAGTAAGCCTAAATGATGAATGAAGCGCTCATAGGACAAGGTAACCACATGAACTTTGCTGACCTAAGATTGTTCCTATCCCTAGTGAACAATGACTTACATTGCTTAATGCGACCAACCACTTACCCTCCCGGGCAGTTGGTTGTTACTGACTTTACTCAATAAGGTTTTCTCACATACTCGCACAACGCACACCTCTCAGTAGTTTGCTACATGCTTCATATCCCTAATCCACATGACTAAGTATGCAATACTCAAGCAATCTCACTAAGTGATGTAATAAAATTAAAGATGCTAAGTAAAGAAGATGGAGATGGAATTGAAGGAAACATAGAAATGTATTGAACACAAAATATATTAATTTCTTAATCACAAAATGTATACAATACAATATAAGAAAAGAAAGGAAAATGAAATGACCAGCTGGAAGCAAAGACTTGCTTATAGTGGATGTGCGTCAAGACTGCCGGTGGTGCCATGGATGGGCGGTAGAGCTGACTCTCTCGAGATCTAGCTCTCGAAGGCTCCGATCGTCACTCGAAATGGATGAAGGAGGTGAAGAACTCTCAAGCGTCTTCTCACGCATTTTGTCTGGATCGCAAGGAAAACCCTGGGTTGCAGGGATAATCCCTGGACAAGTTGAATTTCTGCTTATCGGCTTCTTTATATAGAGCTTGGATCGTCGACAACATTAATGGACTGCTCTGATTCTGACATTCGGCGCGTTTAGTCCTTTCTGAAGCTCTGCTGCTAACGGCGTGATAGGTGAAATGTCAACATCAGCTTTTGATTTTCTCAAGGTAGATGCGTTAATGCGTTCATTCCACCAACCTTACGTTGATCCCATTAGTATGCGTTATCGCGTAATCGCAATCATTCAATGACTGCATTCGGTTAATACCGCAACTCTACACGATGACCGCAATCGCTTGACGAGCGCAACTCCCATGCGATGGACATATTCGGTTGATTACTGCAACATCTATGCGTTGATTGAACGCGTTCGCCTTTGCGATGGAGAGTTTCTCTGCATGCGGTCGTCTATGCAGTGGTCCAGTTTCCGCATTTGTGTCCACTTCCTACGTTAGCTACAAAAATAGAACATTGAACACATAATATCGCATAATAATGGGTTAGCCGAGATTCATCATGCTGAATGACGCAAGCTCACTTTTCTCATGGATTTCTAGCACAATTGCTGCATATTCTGCTTAATATCCTTCATAATTCTAAGTAAAAAGGCCTAAGATGACATGCATTTCTACATGTCATCACACCCCCAAACTTAAAATCATGCTTTTCCTCAAGCATGCGTTATACTCAAGAAATTCTAACTCACCTTCATGCTTTCTTTAGCGATGACCAGCTTCTTAGAATATAATTTACACACACCTCTGACCATCACCGCAATGCTCTCCTCCACTTTGGCTACTTCTTCAAAAAGATCTTTTCCAAGTTTAAATCCGGTAAGCCTTTGCTAAAAAACTTTTTATTCATTCACTAGAACTTTGCGTTTAGTTTTTAAGAATGCGTTCATTCAAAATACTTCAAAAATTTTGCGACTAACTTATTCGAATGCGGTGTTGAACTTGGTTACGCTCTTCGTTTTGGCTTACCCCCACGTGTGTCATGCAGGCATCCAACTTCGGTTGCGTTCCATATTCAACTCAACTCTGGTCTTGCTTGATTGGGCTTGTGCCCAACAGAGGAGTTGCGCTAATGCGTTGATCTTGGCGACTTGCTTTCGTTTTGGCTTGCCCCCACGTGTGTCATGCGAACATCCAATTACCGGTAAGTGCCTTTCACAGCTTAACTCTTATCAACATGGGTTTCCCTATTGCGTTGACAGTGGAGTTATTATTCTAAAAAACTCGCTTCATTTTTTTTTCAAATGATTGCAATATAATGAACGCAATTCTTCAAGACCGCTACCACCCCAAACTTAGAGGTTGACAGCGTTCTCGTCGCAAAGCTAAAAACAAAATTACAAGAATGCGATAATAAATGTTTGAACAAAGGTTTGCACAAAATAAAACTTAAGACTTTCAAAATTTGAAGAAGCTAATAAAAATAAAGAACGCCTTACGTTGATTAGTTAAAAGATGCAGTGAATTATACGTACCATCATAGAAACACTGCAAAACAACGCGATCGGGAAAGAAAGAATTTCAAAAGGATAAGGCATACAAGATAACAGGAAAAGACCTTAGGTAGAACAACGCAGGCGATCATGCGTTGGATTTCATGTGATTGAAGCCATGCGTTGAAGGATGAAAAGAATTCTTCCATTGTTATGCAAACCGAGGAGATTTAATGTTGCACCTACAAAGAGCAATCGCACCACACCTAAGGAAGTAGCCATATATCCAAAATAACAATTAAAATAAAAATAACCTATACTAAGAAAGCAAGTTAAAGATAGAGTAGAGGACGTCCCTAGAAAAATTGGAGTGTTGTCACTGCAAGGAGTCTTCTATGCAGGAGATTGTTCTCAACTGCTTGGATCAAGGATCATGCCCTAACCTTAGAACTTTCGGTAATTGTTGGGTGCATGTTGGCCACCATGTGCTTAGAATTACCTTGAGCTCTTTTACGACTGATTGCCCTTCTACCTTGGGGTCAATACTAGCTTTCAGCGCATCGCCTACACTTCAATATTGTTTGCAACCTGGTCGCACAAGCTGCAATACTCCCAAGATAAAAAGTTTATCTGCAGAGACACAAAACTTAACAAACAATTAGCTGCCAAGTCCCCGGAAACGGTGCCAAAAACTTGGTGACGGGAAATTAGACGTCAAATACTGGACAACTAAAATCCCTTGGACGTGATATGCGATGCATGTTCTTAACGTATGCGTTGATAGTCATGCGTCAGGTCATGCATTGGAATGAATATGCGTTAACAAATGTATGCGATGATCATGCATCCTATCACAAGTTTTCTTGCGCTCGCGCCAAGTATAACGCGAACGCAAGTTTCTCGGGTGATCCGAGGTCGAACACAGGGACTTGTAACAAAATGAATGCGATAATGTGCATGCGGTGGTTTAAATAAAAGAATGGATGGGAAGGTTTCTAAGCTAACTCTACTCCTACTCCTAGCTAACGGACAACGTAATGAGAATATGCATGAGAGGTAGAGACACGACAACTCTTGACATGAAACAAATGAATGAAGAAATAGATAAAATGCAGAGATGTCTTCATTGCAAAACTTAAGAGTGACTGCAAGGGCAACCTTAGTCGACACAAGCCATGCAATCATGCTACACACACTTGAGCCTAACTCTAGAATGTATGCGGTGTATTTGCAATATTGCCGGGAAGCATATGCTTGCCTAAATCTCCATAACCCGCTCACAAGCTCTTGCCGCATGAGCGTGATAGCTGCATAACACCTTATCCTACTTCCTGGACGCATGCAATATCCTATCCATAGGGTGCATACGCTGTGTGATAGCAAACAGAGCTTATCCCTAAATTCCCCATTCTTGCCTATGCATTCCAATTCGCTCTTTTGAGTCTTAGATTTGGGTTTTAGACTACTCTCCCAAGTAAACCTAAATGATGAATGAAGCACTCATAGGACAAGGTAACCGCATGAACTTTGCTGACCTAAGATTGTTCCTATCCTTAGTGAACAATGACTTACATTGCTTAATGCGACCAACCACTTACCCTCCCGGGTAGTTGGTTGTTGCTGACTTTACTCATAGACAAGTAATGCGTTAGCCTATAGACAGGCGTTGCAAGCAAATAAGGTTTTCTCATATACTCGCACAACGTACACCTCTTGGTGGTTTGCTACATGCTTCATATCCCTAATCCACACGACTAAGTATGCGTACTCAAGCAATCTCACTAAGTTATGCAATGAAATTAAAGATGCTAAGTAAAGAAGATGGAGATGAAATCGAAGGAAACATAAAAATGTATTGAACACAAAATGTATTCATTCCTTAATCACAAAATGTATACAATACAATATAGGAAAAGAAAGGAAAATGAAATGACCAGCTGGAAGCAAAGACTTGCTTCCAGTGGATGTGCGTCAAGGCTACCGGTGGTGCCATGGATGGGCAGTAGAGCTGACTCTTCCGAGATCTAGCTCCGGTCGAAGCCTCCGTTCGTCATTCGGAATGGATGAAGGAGGTGAAGAACTCTCAAGTATCTTCTCACGCATTTTGTCTGGATCGCAGGGCAAACCCTGGGTTGTAGGGATAATCCCTGAACAAGTTGAATTTCTGCTTATCGGCTTCTTTATATAGAGCTTGGATCGCCGACAACATTAATGGACTACTCTGATTCTGACATTCGGCGTGTTTAGTCCTTTCTGAACCTCTGCCGCTAACGGTGTGGTAGGTGAAATGTTAACATCAGCTTTTGATTTTCTCAAGGTAGATGTGTTGATGTGTTCATTCCACCAACCTTGCGTTGATCCCATTAGTATGCGTTATTGCGTAATTGCAATCATTCAATGACTGCATTCGCTTAATACCACAACTCTACACGATGACCGCAATCACTTGACGAGCGCAACTCCCATGCGATGGACGCATGTGGCTGATTACCATAACACCCATGCGTTGATTGACCGCGTTCGCCTTTTCGATGGAGAGTTTCTCTGCATGCGGTTGTCTATGCAGTGGTCCGATTTCCGTATTTGCGTCCACTTCCTACGTTAGCTACAAAAATAGTCGCATGATATCACATAATAATGGGTTAGTCGAGATTCATCATGCTGAACGATGCAAGCTCACTTTTCTCATGGATTCCTAACACAATTGCCGTATATTATGCTTAATATCCTTCATAATTCTAAGTAAAAAGGCCTTAGATGACATGCATTTTTGCATGTCATCACTTAGCCATAAGGGTTTTTGTAAATGGATCAGCAATGTTGTGCTTTGAAGCTATTTGCGTAAGGATCATGTCCCCTCGATGCACAATCATTCAGATGAGATGATACTTTCGTCTATGTGCTTCCCACGCTTGTGACTCCTAGGCTCTCGTGAATTAGCCACAACATCACTATTATCACAATAAAGGGTGATGGGCTTTGACATATATGGAACCACTTCCAGATCAGTCAGAAAGTTTTTGAGCCATACAACTTTCTTTGCAGCTTCACAAGCCACCACGTACTCATGCTCCATAGTGGAGTCAACAATATACCTCTATTTAGTGCTTATCTAGACTACTGCCCATTCGTTAAGAGTGAACACTGATCCTAATGTGAATTTCCTAGAATCCTTATCAGTATAGGAATCAAAATCTGTGTATCCTGTAAGGATTAGTTCTTTAGAACCATATATGAGCATGTAGTCCCTCGTTCTTCGTAGATACTTGAGAATGTTCTTAACGACGGTCCAATGATCAAATCCTGGATTAGACTGATATCTACTGATTATCCTCACTGCATAGCAAATGTCAGGTCTAGTACATAACATCATATACATCAGGCTACCAATAGCCGATGTATAGGGGATCCGTCTCATTTCCTCAACTTCTTGAGGTGTCTTAGGACACTGTTCCTTAAACAATATAGCTTAATGCCATTCCAAGATTGAGAAGCTTGCTTCAATCCATAAATAGATCGATTAAGCTTGCAAACCTTTTGCTCTTGACCTTGGGTTATGAATCCTTCAGGCTGTTCCATATAAATGGTATCCTCAATATTGTCATTTAGAAAAGCAGCCTTGACGTCCATTTGCCAAATCTCGTAGTCATAAGATAAGACAATGGACAGGAGTACCCAGATAGACTTCAAAATTGCAATAGGTGAGAAAGTCTCCTCATAGTCGATCATTTAACTTGGGTACAAGCCTTTGCCACAAATTTAGCTTTGAAGGTTTGCACCTTCCCATCAATACCCCATTTTCTCTCAGCCTATAGGTTTAACCCTTTCAGGTTGATCTACAAGATCCCAAATAGAATTGAAGTACATAGACTCCATTTCGAGATCCATAACCTTGATCCACTTTGTCAACATCCTCCATTGCCTTCTTGTAAGACAATGGATTCTCAACATCTCCGTCAGTTATGATAGGTAAGATTTCTATTGAACCCATATAACTAACATGTGGGTTCGCAACCCTCCCACTATGTTGAGATTCCCTAAACACTTAAGGTAGATTTGACCTACTAGATGATCTAACTTCAATGACTCTTGTTGAGGTATTGGGTTCTTTGACAACTCTTGTTGAAGGTTCAATAGTTTCATTGGAAAATTCACTCAACACAATCTTACTGCGGGGCTTATGCTCCCATATGTGGTCCTTTTCTAAAAAGGTAGCATTTGTCGACACAAACACCTTATTATCCTTAGGTTCGTAGAAGTAACCACCACTCGTTCCTTTAGGGCAACCTATAAATAGGAACAATTTTGAATGAGGTTACAATTTCTTAGGATTTGCCTTATGCACATGTGCTGAACAATCCCAGATCCTGAAATGGCGTAAACTACCTTTATGACCATTCAATAATTTCAAAGGTGTTTTAGTAACACTTTTTGGCAGAATACAGTTCAAAATGTAAGCTGCAGTCTGTACTGCATAATCCCAAAAAAACTCCGATAGGGAAGCAAATCATCATAGACCGAACCATGTCCAACAAGGTTCAGTTTCTCCTTTATGATATACCATTTTGTTGAGGTGTACCAGGTGTCGAGAGTTGGGATACAATTCCATGTTCTATCAAATAGTCATGGAATTTTAGATTCAAATACTCTTCACCTAGATCAGATCGAAATATTTTAATGGTTTTATTTAATGCGTTTTCAACTTCAGCCTTGTACTCCTTGAACTTTTCAAGGGCTTCAGACTTATGTTGTATTAAATAAACATACTCATATTTAGAATAATCATCGGTAAAAGTGATGAAGTATTCAAACCCTCCTTTTGCCTTAACATTCATCAGACCATATAGAACTGAATGTACAAGTTCTAAGGGTTTTTTTAGCCCTGTGACCTTTTCCAATAAAAGATCTTTTAGTTATTTTGCCTTCAAGGCATGATTCACACATAGATAAAGAATTTTCTTCTAACTCACTTAGAAGTCCATTCTTGACTAGTCTCTCAATCCTATTGAGATTTATGTATTTTAATCTCAAGTTCCAAAGATGGACATTTTCCTTATGAGAAATTGTAAGTCTTTTATTCTAAGTTACCGTAGTTTTAAACAGTACAGTATTCAGGAGGAATTTAGTTGCTAACAGTCTTAGCACATAAAAATTATCTTCCAGCTTAGCAGAACAAATACTGATACCATTTTTGTAAATAAACACTTTATTTACATTAAATGAAACATAATACTTTTTTTTTCTATAAACACTTTAAAGAAATTAAGTTCCTTTTTAATCCAGGAACAACATATACATTTTCTAATAAAATATAACTATTTTTTAAAGTAAGTTGGAGTCTTCCCACTGCCGCAACTGAGACGACATGTCCAATTCCAACACACATCATCATTTCCCCAGCCTCCAGTTGCCGCGAGAAACTAATTTCTTGAAATGAAGAACAACCATGGTTAGTGATGCCTGAATCTATTATCTATTTTGAATAATCATTCTCCACTAAACAAGTCTCCAAAACAAGTAGATCATATTTACCTTGCTTGACCTTCTTCTTTTCTGCTAAGTATTTGAGACAATTCCTTTTCCAGTATCCATATTGGTTGTAATAGAAACAAATTCCCTTTGCAGCCTTGGCCCTATTGCCCTTCTGGGCAGCAGCTAGTGGGTTAGCTTTCCCCTTTCCACCTTTATTCCTCTTCCACTTTTTGATGCTAGAAGAAGAAGGCACAAACTTAGTTCTAGAGGTTGAACCTTTGTAGAACTTCTTAGAGGATGAAGTAACATTTGCCTAACCCTTATGTTCCTTGGTTTTCATAAAGGATTGGAACGTCTGTAGCTTATTGAGCAAAGTGGTCATGTTGTAGTCAATTCGGTTCACAACAGCATTGTCACGAAACTGTAGGAAAATTTCAGGTAAAGTTTCTAGGATAAAGCTAACCTAACTGGCTTCATCGATGACAAACCTGTTCATCTTAGCCACGTTGAAGTGGACCATCATGTTGAGAATGTGTTCTCTAACACCCTCTTGCATACCGACATTGAAGATGAATTTAAGAGTGTCATGCCTAAGTTGTGCAGACGGTTGTCCAAACATCCCCCGCCAGGGACTCCATGATCTCTTGAAAAATTATCATAGGCTTACGCTTCTTGGCCAAGACTTCAGAAAGGCTTGCCAAGATATACGCTTGGGCCTTTTCATTTGCCCGTATCAAATGCTCGTGTGCCTCTCGACTGTTTCGAGGAGCATTTTGATCATGGATAGGAGGACAATCCTCCATTAGGACAAATCTCTGGTCATCTATGACCAATATTGTGTTGATTGTGTTCTTCCATGTAGTGTGATTTTCGTCGATTAGTTTGTTGGCGACAAGTAAATTTAGCGTTGCGAAAGTCATTATGAAATTTGCTGAAACATACAATTTATTTATATTAGTATTCAAGCATTACTCATTTGGAAAGCCCAAGCAAATTTAGCAAAATAAATTTAATGCACCCTATGTGACATCAATTTTGTAATGATGTTTTAGTGAGGCAAGGTAAAAGTCATTGTAGGATGATCAAGTACCCCTCCACTAAAACGAGACCATCTCAACCAATATACAGAACACCTTCTTGTTACTATAAATATCAGTCACCATTGTTTGGTCCAGAAACTGTTAATTGGTTTAACATTTTTCTTGTAAGTGTAAACCCTCATTTTAGATTCTAGATTTTCGCCTCAATGAGCCAACTGTAGGGAAAAACCGATTGGGGCAAAAACTAAATCAATCCTATCTATTTCTGGATTTTGAGTAAAAGGTCATGCAAATGCCATCCATAGGGGGACACAAGCAAAGGTACCTCGAGGTTGAGCATGAAAATTTACTACAAACTAATGAGAGAGATCGAGGGATGTGTTGACACACATCTCGCTCCCACTTACTATAAAAAATCTTCCCATTCACCTTGGTTTTGACTTAAACCAACACCACCCGTAGGGGGACACAAGCAAAGATGTCTCGAGGCTGAGTATAAATCTCACGATGTGAATTTATAAGGAGAAATGTGAAAAAGAAAAAAATGAAGTATCATATATCCTATTTTTCTCCCACTGAGTGTTTTACCTAAAGTTAATTCAACTTGGAAAAATATGGCTAATTATCTTACTAAGTGATTATTTAAATTTTCCCAAAAATAACACTTACTTTGGATAGGTAAACAACTTTAATTAATGTTCATTAAACACTTTGATAAACTTTAAGCAATGATTGCATGCTTGTAGCAAATCTATCTAATTCACATTTTCAGGTTAGTTCCCAGAGAGGGGTGTTCCATTTCCGTCAGCTTAAATACCCCAGCCTAGACAGAACTAGCCTTAGACAAAAGGTCCCTTATGTATACATTTGCTATAAATTTAATCTTTTAATTAAAACCAATTTAATCCTATTAAACTAATTAAAAGATTAAACTTATTTCTAATCTCATTAGAAATGTGATCTTAGGTCTATGTGAATCATATATTAGAATTATTTTAAGAAATGATTTTAACCCAAGGTTTGTATTTAATTTTGAATTATTGATTTTAATTTTTAATTTCATTTAATTATAGCCTTTATAAAAGAAATGAAATAAACTAAAATAAATCATTGCATACGGAAGCATACTTAGGTAAATTATAACAATTATAAAATAACCTAAAGTAATGTCATACTTCATGCAATTCTATTCCATTACTTAACATGCATAACACTTATATAATAAAGTAATGAAATAATTAATAACATACATTCATACATACATCCAACTATGTATTATAATATTTATAATATAAATGATGCATGCCTATGTTATTAATGCAAACATGTATTATAACATTTATATTATATGATGCATGAGCATGCTATAAAATAAATCATGCAACTATATATTATAACATTTATAATATAAATGATGCATGAATAATGCATAACCTTCAGTGGGATTTACTATATGGCATAGATTATGACATATAGTTATATAAATTAAATTATACATCATATATATAATTTAAATAACAATTATTGGACCAAGATGGACTCCTAATTAATTAATTAATTAAATTAATGTAACACTTATATTAAGTTAATTAATTAAAAACAACTAACTATTACATAACTAATAGCCAACCGGTTTAAAACAAGTGAACTGGGCCTTGAATTGCTCGAATCGGACCGCTCAGCACCTGAATCGCCCTCATGAACCGGACGCGAACTAAATGCAATTTGAACCGAACCATGCACGAACCAGAATTTGTTTTTATCTTGGAGCGTTACAACGCTACAAAATTTTTTTCCATTCACCATTCACAACGTTGCAATGCTAGGGAACAATGTTGCAATGCTACTGTACAGTTGCAAATTTCATCAATTCTTCTCCGTTTTGGGCCTCGTTTTCTCTAGAAATTCATCAGAATGATCATGAATGACACGTGACTTACAAATTACAAGCTTTATAACAATTTATGCAAAAGAAAGGGCCCTTACAAATAAAATTTGTAAAATAAAGCTGTAAAACTATAACCCAATCCCAAAAACATCCAAAAATTGCAAACCAAAAATTCATTCCATACATTCATCACACGAACAAATTTTATAGAATGCAACCCATCATAAATCTGTAAAACATTATGGAAAAATTAAAATTTGGGACTAAAAACCACACTTTGATACCAATTGAAGGAATGATGAAGTTCTATTGCGGAAGTGGGGATCGATCCCTTTTTTTTTTTTTTAAAATTTTGCACAGAAAAAAATTTACAGAACAAGATTATACAAAATACAGAAAATTACAACATGCAATAGAGGGGAAAAATAAATTAGAGTTTTGAAGATCTTACCCTTGAAGAAACCAATTTCTTCACGAAATCCCTCCTCGATCTATCACGAATAACTGGATCACGAACAACCAATAAGGACACCACCAAGTGGAGTGTGTGAGCTCTGATATTTTAGGAAGAGGGATTGAGAAAATGAGAGAGAATTTTCTTAGGGAAAAAAAACAGAATCACCACCTTATTTCTTTATGTAGAAGAAGATGATAAAAAATGATTCCTCTCTAAACTACCCAACAACACACGTCTCAAAGGAGAGAAAAAATGGGAGGGAGTTATAACTCCCCTCAAAATTAAATTCAAATTTATTTTTTTTACAATATAATAAAATTTAATATATATTTATATGATAACTAATTCATTATATAATATATATATTAAACCATATGTTATATCGTATATAACACATAACCTATAGTTTTTATATTGTATCAAATACAATATAACCTATAATTTTTATTTCTCTCATATGTATGTAGTATTAAATATAAATCACATTTATTCTAAATTTAATTATATGAATCTCATCCATATAATTAAAATTTGAATCATATTCAAATATTTATTTCCTCTCAAATATACTTTATATTATAATGTATCAAATACATTATATTAATTATATCATATATAATTAAGTTAAATTAATTATATCACATATAACTAATTATCTCATTTAATTTGAACAATTCAAATATCCAGAATTGATTCTCAATAATCCTGTTGAGCTATAGAAGGGACCTTGTGGACCTGTAGATTGAAGCTCTAATGGTACTTGAATAATTAATTAAACTCCTTTAATTAAATTATTCAACATCCATTAACTGCCGGTCACTTCACTAAAGACCGACAGTTGCACTTTTCGCACTACATATATATTTCTGTCTCCACTGGATATAGCCAGTGAATAGTGACCTTTCACAAATTGCTTGTAAGTACATTTGGACCAAAATTATCGTTTTTTCCTTGTAGGTACATCTAACTAAGTACCACTGATCCCTCTAATGAACAATAAGTCATATTCCAACTATTACTAAACCACTATCAGGCCAAGATAGGGTGTGACACCACATTGTTTAAGCCCCAGAATCAGCCCTTAAGGGACCAATTTATCTACTTATCCCGACGTTAGAAAATGAGTGAATTCTATCTTGTGTAGCTGTGTTCCCAACTCCCTGATCAGACAAATCCCCAAAATAGTAGACTTATTTAGTCGACAATCTGGCCACTTTCACTCATACAAATCAAAGGACCACCTTCATAAGCAAGTTCACAACTTACTCAGGATTCAGATCATGTCACCCATAGTCATCCTAGTGAAATGTAAATCTTTATTATTAATGGTGTTATATAATGAGACTAGTCATGTCACGGCCTGGTCTTATACAAACTTCTTTGTATAGAATACCTTCACTCACATGCTTCCACATGAATGATCAAGATCAGATCATTTGTAACACTTTACAACAATTGTAACATCTATAATGCGGGTCGTATACGTAGTGTCACCAAGATAAGGTACCCAACCTTATCCATCTACTATAGACCATTTAGGTTATCACTTAAACATGACCCACCTGTATGTCTCTACATACATCTTTAAGCTATAAAAGATAATTTTAGATGTTAGTTTATTGGTTTGTGGGTTAATGATATTAAATGTCGAATAAAACATCTCATAGGATTAATCTCACCATAGGATTGCATATTGTATACTTTAATTATATTGCATATTGTATGCCATATAGTTTAAAATCCCGCCATAGAATTAATCACGTTTATGCATCATATTAGAATATAATTGTTATATAATATAATAGTGTGTCTTAATATTTCATTTTTTAAATATAAAAGTTGTATTATTTAATGAAATTACATGATCATGCATATTTGATATACATGTGCATGTTAAATAGTATGCATGTTATAATATAATTGTTATATTATATATTACTCTATATCCTTTATCACATAATTGACTAATACTTAATAAATCATGCTTTAAACCATCAACCAACAAAACATTTTCAATAAGAAAATTTGAACCGTTACTAATATCACCTTTGCCAACAATCTTACCCTTTTTATTATCACCGAAGGTAACGTATCCTCCATCTTTCTTTTCTAGAGTATGTGAATTTTGTGTGGTCCCCAATCATATGTTTGAACAATCCACTGTCTAAGATAACACTTATTCTTTATGGATCTACAAACATACCTGAGAGAATTAATTCTCAAGTTGTAACTTAGGTACCCAAATTTGTTTGGGTCCTTGGGGGTTAGTAATAACAAAATTTAGGAATACCATCTCTTTTCATTCATAATATTGGATGTTTTCTTAAATTAGGCACGAATTAATGAGCTATATAGACCATGTTTTCCACATGCAATGACAATAATAGAACTTTTCTTGACCAAAGGTAGTTCTGTAAATTTCTTTTGGTTCTGCGTGTGAGGTTTACTAACCTAAGCCTTTATCATAATATGCAATTGTATGCTACCCATCATGATATCTAAATTCATTTTTGCCATTATGTAAACTATTAAAAGGAGTAGCTGAAATATCGTCTTCATTTTTTTTTTTTTAAAATTTATACTCTTCTTTTAAAGCATGAAAATTTGATTTAGATTAGAATATCTAATCTTACTTTTCCTAATGTCTCGATTTTTCTCGTTTAGAATTATCTAGCTCAATTAATAAATTATTATTTTCAAGAGCTAATTTAGCATTTTTCTTCCTAAGAGACATATATTTGCAACCTAGTTTTTCAAATTCAATTTTAACTTCATTATATGCATCAATGAACTCATCAAAAGTAAGGTTTTCAGGACTTACCTCATCATCGTCGTCGTCGTCATCTCCAAAAGTCATAAAGCACAGATTTGCTACTTCTTCCTCGCTTTCAGATTCGCTTCCTTTGCTTTTGTCCCAAGTAGCTTTCATGGCCTTCCTGCTCTTCTTTGAAATGACTTTTCTTTGAGGATAGTCCCACTTCACGTGTCCGGGCTTTTTTTATTCATAACAGATGATTGTATCTCTGTTGCTTTTTTCTCTTTTGCCTTTTTGATTGTTGACTTTCTTTGAGAAGTTTCTTTTCCTAAAATGCTTTTTGAACTTCTTGGTCAAGTAAGCGAACTCCTCATCATTTAGTTCAGCTTTAGTTTCAAAGTCCTCTTGAACTTGAGTGGACTTTAATGCTAGCCTCTTCTTCTTTTTGACATCTTCTTCCACATTGACCTTCATGATTATCTCATGTGTCATGAGAGATCCAACGAGCTCATCCAGTGGAAGTTTTGAGAGGTCTTTTGCTTCTTGGATTGCCGTCACCTTAGCTTCCTAACTCTTAGGCAATGATCTAAGAATTTTTCTCACATTTTCAGAGGTGGTATAAGATTTTCCTAATCCCTTCAAAGCATTAATAATATTCGTGAACCTACTAAACATTTCAGATATAGTTTCATTTGTATCCATTTTAAACAATTCATAATTATGAACTAACATGCTAATCTTTGACTCTTTAACTTGATTAGTTCCTTCATGAGTTACTTCAAGCATATCCCAAATTTCTTTAGCAGAATTACATGCAGAGACTCGATTAAACTCATCAAGACATAAAACATAAAATAGACAGTTCATGACTTTACCATTAATAGAAAACTTCTTTTTATCTTCATCATTAAACTCTTTTTCTTCCTTAAGAATATCCTTATTATCAACTATCTTAGTAGGAATTAAAGAACCATTAAAAACAATTTCTCATAGATTATAGTCAATAGAAATCAAATAAATTCTCATCCTAGTTTTCCACCATGCATAATTATTTCAATCAAACAAAGGTGGCCTAGTGGTAGATTGACCTTCACCATACCCATTTATTCCAGTAGTTGCCATAAGCTCGAACAATTAAGTTTTTCAAAAGAGGAAGAGAATATAATAATAATAATAAAAAATATATATATATATTTTAATATTTTTGTAAAGAGAAATAATTTTCCAAAATTTAGATTTTAATAAAAAAGATTTCAAAACTTAAGAAGTAGAGAAAAAAAAAAAGGTTTAATAACCAATTTTCAAGACAAAAAATTTCTAAAGAAAACAACTTTTAAAACTTAATTTTTCAAACTTTTTGCAAAAATTAGAAAATTTTCAGATTTAATAAGATTAAAAAAAAAAAATAGAATGTAAAATCAAGAAAAAAATACAAAACCTTTTTGAAATAAGAAAACCGAGCTACATACCAATTGTAGGATCTAAAGGCAACACTAGAGGGGGTGAATAGAGTTGACTACCAATTTTTTTTTTTTAAAAATAATTTTATCTTCAAACAATGCTCAATAAAGTTAACCCACTAATTTGATTAAAGAAAATTTATGCAAGACAAAACTTAAATCATGCAAGCTACGATAACTTCAAATTTAAAGACAATTTAATCAAGGATAAATTTAAAGAACACACTAAAAATTAAATCATGCAATTTGGAAAGATTAAAAAAAATAACTAAGCCAAAAAAAAAAAAATTTGAAAACAAGAAATAAAAGAGAGAGAGGAAGAGAAAACACCAGGAATTATAGTGGTTCGGTAAATTGCCTACTCCACTCTCCAAGACTCCTTATTGGGTATTTGACTAAGTGATCCTCTTGCAGGTGAGGACTAAACCGGCACACAACCCTCTTTTAACTAGGCTAAAAAGAAACCCAAGATCCTTTTTACTGGTTCAGGATCAAACCAATTTCTTTTTCTCACAACCCAAGGTGTACCCACACCTTAATATAATTCCCAAAAATTAAAAGAAAACCTCACAATATTATCTCTTTGCAAAGGCTAATACAACAAGTTGACACTCAGAAAAAAAAAACTCACAAAATAACTTCTAGCCCAATTTAGCAGCAAGGAGGACAAGAATTTGAGAGTAGGAGAATTGAGAGCTTAAGACTTGATAGCCTTTTGTTGTGTCCCATGAAGTAGTAAACTCAAGCGAATTTATAGGCGAGTGGGGATAAATTTTTGGCCATTGATATGATTCAATGTAGGTGGAGATTGAATAAAAATAGAAATAGGAAGGATTTGAAAAGGAATTTTGAAAGATTGGAATTATTGAGATTTGGAGAATAAAAAGGATTTGAAGGATGAAAATTTAGGAAGGAAATCAAATTTGAAAAGGTTGAAATTTGGTGAGAATTTAGAGAAAATTGGATGAGGAAATTAAAGAAAAATAAGAAAATAAAAATGAAAATAAAAAATAGCCGGATGATATGAGTACCACGCGCACAGGGGAGGAGATTGAGCGTGACGTGCCACATTCTGTGAAGAAATCGCAGGCACGTGCGGCGCACACGCGTGAAGTTAGGTGACCGCCACTTGTCATTGTCTCATTCATCCACGATCGCCACATCAATGCCACATCATGTGCCACGTCATCGTCACGTCAGCAAAAAGTGACCAGTTGGAGCGTCACATCATCCACCACATCATCAATATTGACCGTTTGTATGCCACATCGGATACCACATCAACAAGGTGCCACGTGTCACTGCCACGTTGGATTTCCTCTCCAATCTTCTTTTACTTATAACTTTCTCGTTTGAACTCCGATTTGAGCGATTCAAATTGTGTTGGAATTGTCTTTTTGAGCTCTACAAGATAGTGACTCTGAATCACTGAAAATATTAGTACAAAAAATCTGAGTTTGTTATCATCAAAATTCTTGGTTTGATTGAAGCCCTAAAGCTAACATATTAGACTTGGGATGTGAAGGAGAATTCCTACTAAAGGAACTCTTATCAAAGAGACCAGTGAGCGGAAGCGAGATCCTTCCAAACCCCATTGTGACATAACACACACCTTTACAATCAAACAATAATAGTTATGCAAAAACTCTAAATTACAACATGCTTCAAAAGGAAAATACTAAGGATCAAGAGAACTCACCCTTGAAGAACTATTCTTCTCGTTCCCTTGATGTAATAGCATGATCATTCACCACGCCTTACCAATCTTCTTGATCAAGAATAAACAATACTCGACCCTCGAATAGTAAGTAGACACCACCAAAAGGCTACCTTGGTGTTCTCGGTGTGAGAATCCAGGAGTTGTGGGCCCTGTATGGATTTGGTAGAGGGTAGGAGGAATTTGACAGATCGTATAGACGATCGAGTAAGTGGGAGATGACTATAGTCTATTGTGTAGACTAAGTACTCGATCATTTAGAAAACAAGTGACTATCGTATAGAAAACTCGTTACACAATCGTTTATGCTCTTAAGCTATCGTATAGCTTTTTCTTTTGATCGTACGATTCTCAATCGCTTAATGAACGCATTATGTAAAAATGAAAATGATTTTAATTTTATCCATCAGTTACCATAACTAATCACTGAAAGAACTCTTAAAGAAGAGTATCCATGAGCGCATTTGAATCTTTCCTATTTCATTGTGACTGAATTACCACACATACATTCTAACAAATAGGTATGCAATATCACACTAATTATAGGCACTCTTTCACAAATAAATAACAATAGATTGAGTTAACTTACCAGTTGAAGATTTTCTTCACTTTGAACTCAACCCAGTGGAAGAAAACCTCTACGTTCTTTATCGCCCAGCAAATTGTCGGCTACCAGCAGCACGATCGTCTACACGAACGACAGCAAACGAACAAGCAGGAGCGGGGATGACACCTCCACTTAGAGTCCTTGGTATTCTCAGAGTGAGAATCCAAAGAGTGGTCTTTGATGGAATTGGTTGAGGAAGGAGGAAAGGGATGATCGTGTAGAACGAAAAGCAAGTGGGAGAAGGCTATCGTATAACGGATGCTTATCGTTTAGAGAAAGCTACACAATCGTGTAGGTTTTACTAAGTGATCATCTAGCAATTAGTAAGCGATCATTTAGAAAACTCGGCACGCTAAGCGATCGTTTAGAAAAGCTGAGTGATCGTTTAGAGAATGTGTGTGATCGTTTAGTACGTGAGGTGTGCTATTGTTCAAACGATAGGGCACTATCATATAGGCTCTCAGAGCGATCGTTACATTTTCATACCTTGAGCAATTTTTTCGAACTCTTTGCAAAATGAAACCAATTTTCATTTTATTCTTTAGTTACAATAACTAAATTTGATTTTCCCACTAATGCACGATTGAAAAGAAGTTTCTGACCAATTATCACATAATTAACCAATTAATTAATAAATAAATATAATCATATTATATTCTTAATCTATAGTTTGATATCATATATTCACTAGAGTAATTTCTCCTCTACTTGATATAAATCATGTTTATATCTAATTTCCTCTAAAATAGTGTATCTCATACATTTAGTCAATTATATCATATATAATTAACCAGTTCAATTATATCATATACAATCAAACTCCCTCATGTCAATTTGAACATTTCAAATTGACCAAAAACTGATTCTTGACTTTATCCAAGCTACCTAGGGGACCTTATGGACCTGTGGCTCGAAGCTCCAACGGTACGTGAATAGCTGACTAAACTCTTTAGCCACGAGATCCACCATCCGTTAACTGCCAGGCATTCCACTAAAGACCAACAACTGAACTCTTCTTACCACAAATATATTTGTGTCTATCGGATATAACCAATCATGAGTACGATGACCCTTCACATATGCTCGTAAGTATAGTTGGGCCAATTTACCATTTTGCCCAGGTAGTCTCACTTCTTAAGTATCACTGATTCCTCCAATGAACAATACAACATAGTCCAACTATGAGTGAACACCTCTCGGGCCAAGAGAAGGTATGTGGCGCCACATCGTTCAAGCCTTGGAATCAACCCTTAAGGGAGCTATCTATCTACTTACCCCTGCTTTGAGGAAGGAGTGAATTCCATCTTGTGTAGCTGAGTTCCAGCTCCCAAATCAGATGAATTCTTAAAATGGTAGGTTTGAATCGGCAACCTGGCCATTCTCACCCATACAAATCAAAAGACCAACCTCAATGGCAGGAGTTCTCAACTCACTCAGGATTGATGTCATGTTACTTATGGTCATCCGAGTGAAGTGAAGTCTCTGTCATGAACGGTGTTATATAACGAGACGTTAACACATCATGGTCAGGTCTTATACAAACTCTTTGTATAGGATGCCCCCACTCATATTCCCTTTACATGAATGATCAGGATCAGACCATCTGTGATAAGTCACAACACTTGTGACCATTCCATAAAGTGGGCCGCATCAGTAGCGTTATCAGGATAAGGTTTCCCTCATATATCCACATACTACAGACCATTTTGGTTATCACTTAAGACATGATCCACTTGTATGATATCACATATATTCTTAAGTTACATATAGATAACCAGGGATTTTAGGTTTATTGGTTTATGGTAAAGCAAATAAAACAAACAACTGGGCAAAATCAAGATGTGAAGTAAAATATCATATATTATACATCACAAACGTTCGTACAAACTGTTTACAAACTACAGGACACGAGACTTTAGGGCATCAACCCCAACAATCTCCCACTTGTCCTAAAGCGAAGTGGGGTGTACATAAAACTAGTACAAAACAATAAACTAAGGCTTAAAAGCCCAGTACAAAAAAATCTCCCACTTGCCCTAATCCAGCCGCAGGCGATCCTGTAGACCATGCTCTGAAGGTGACCCTTAAACATTGTAGCCATGGAGTCTTCGTAAACGGGTCAACAACATTGTGCCTTAAAGCGATCTCGTGACGATCACGTCGCCTCGATGCACTATCTTGCAGATCAGATGATACTTCCTCTCTATGTGTTTGCCGCGTCTGTGACTCTTAGGCTTCTTGGAGTTTGCCACTGCCCCACTATTATCACAATAGAGGATAGGCCTAGACATATTTGGAACAACTTCCAATTTTGTCAAGAACTTCCTGAGCCAGATGGCTTCCTTAGCAGCTTTGGAAGCGTTACATACTCTGCCTCCATAGTGGAGTCGACGATATACCCTTGCTTAGTGCTTTGCCACACTACAACTCCTCTGTTAAGAGAAAAGACTGAACCTGAAGTGGACTTGTGAGAGTCCCTATCAGTCTAAAAGTTAGAATCCGTGTATCCAGTAAGTTTCAAATCCCTAGATCTATACAGGAGCATGTAGTCTCTTGTTCTCCGAAGATATTTGAGGATGTTCTTCACCGTAGTCCAGTGACCCTGGCCTGGGTTAGACTGATACCTACTAACTATGCCCACAGTGTAGCAGATGTCTGGACGAGTACAGAGCATCGAGTACATCAAACTGGCAACAATAGACGCATATGGGACCTGTCTCTTTTCCTTAACCTCTTGAGGTGTCTTAGGAAACATTTCCTTAGACAAAGTGACTCCATGCTTGAATGACAGTAGGCTCTTCTTAGAGTCCTGCATCGAGTACTTGAGCAACATTTTAATAATGTACAATGCCTGAGACAGTGCTAGCACTTTGTTCTTACGATCCCGAAAGATCTGTATACCTAGAACAAACTGAGCCTCTCTCACATCTTTCATTTGGAATTGAGTCACTAGCCAGTTCTTAACTGCAGTTAGTAGACCTACATCATTCCCAATGAGTAGTATATCATCTACATACAACATTAAGAAGACTACTGAAGCGTTGATGATCTTCTTGTAGACACAAGGTTCATCAACGTTCTGGTCAAAGCCATACGACTTGATCGTAGTATCAAACCGTATGTTTCAAGATCTAGACACCTGTTTCAGCCCATAAATGGACCGATTCAACTTGCAAACCTTTTGATCTTGACCTTGGGCTATGAATCCCTCGGGTTGCACCATGTAAATGGTCTCCTCAAGATTACCATTTAGAAAGGTCGTCAAACGTCTATTTGCCAGATCTCATAATTATAATAAGCTGTGATGGACAGAAGGATACATATCGACTTTAACATGGCAACAGACGAGAAAGTCTCCTCATAGTCGACTCCCTCAACCCCTTGCCATAAGTCGAGCTTTGAAGGTCTGTACTTTCCCATCAACACCCCGTTTGTGCTTGTAGATCCATATACGACTTATAGGTCTTACCCCATCAGGCTAATCTACAAGATCCCATATTGAGTTGAAGTACATCGACTCCATCTCGAGATCCATGGCCTTTACCCATTCATCCCGGTCAACATCCTCTATTGCCTTCTGATAAGATAACGGATCCTCAACGTCGCCATCTACTACCATAGCAAGGATTTTGAGGGGCAGCTTTGCAACCCTCTCACTGCGTCGAGGTTCCCTTAACTCTTGATGTGGAACCGACCTACTAGATGAACTTCCATCAATAACTCTTGCTGATGTAGCAGGATCTTCAACAACTCTTGTTGAAGTTTTGGTAGTTTCATTGAAAAGCTCAACACAACACAACTTTACTTCGTGGACCGTGCTTCTTTATATGATCCTCCTCCAGGAAAGTAGCATTCATGGAAACAAACACCCTATTTTCCGATGGATCATAAAAATAACCCCCTCGTGTACATTTAGGGTAGCCTACAAAGAGGCATAACCTCAACCGTGGTTCCAACTTTTAGGGATTTGCCTCAAGTAGATGTGCAGGGCAACCTCAAATGCGGAAGTGAGGTAAACTAGCTTTACGCCCATTCCACAACTCTAGAGGTGTTCTCACAACACCCTTGGATGGAACATAGTTGAGTATGTATACTGCAGTCTCCACTGCGAAACCCCAAAACAAGTCCCGTAAGGAAGCGTAACTCATCATTGAACGAACCATGTCCAACAAAGTTTTATTTCTCCTTTCCGCTACACCATTCTGCTGAGGTGTACCTAACACTGAGAGTTGGGAAATGATTCCATGTTTTATCAAATAGTTCTGGAATCCCGAGTCGAAAAACTTTTCACCTCGATCCGATCGAAGTGTTTTAATCCGTCTATCCAATGCGTTTTCAACTTCAGCCTTGAACTCTTTGAACTTTTCAAAGGATTCAGACTTTGGTTGCATAAGATAAACATACCCATACCTAGAGTAATCATCGTAAAACTGATAAAATACTTATAGCCACATCGGGCTTGCACATTCATAGGATCACAAAGGTCAGAATGTACTAACTCAAGAGGCTCTCTGACTCGATAACGTTTTCCAGTAAAAGGTCGTTTAGTCATCTTACCCTCAAGGCAAGATTCGCACACCGGTAAAGAATTTTCTTCTAACTCACTTAGAAGTCCATTCTTCACTAATCTCTCAATCATATTGACATTGATGTGCCCTAATCGAAGGTGCCAAAGTTGAGCATTTTATTTTGGAGAAATATGTCGACATTTAGTTTGAGTTACGACGGTTTTAAACAATTCTGTGTTATGGAGGGAACTATTGGCTAATGGCCTTAGCACATACAAGTTACTTTCCAGATACGCTGTACAAATATTAACACCATCTTTATGAATAAACACTTTATCCATATTGAAAGAAACAATGTATTTACATTGTAGCAAGCACTTTACAGAAATAAGGTTCATCTTAAGTTCAGGAACAATATATACATCATTCAAAACTAGAAACCTATTCTGTAAAGCTAACTGGAGCCCTTTGACTGCCACTGTTGAGACGATGTACCCGGTGCCTACTCGCATTGTCCTCTCATCAGCCTCTAACTGTCGCCAGGATCTAATCCCTTGAAAAGAAGAAAAAACATGATTCATGGCGCTCGAATCAATTATCAAGGTAGAATCATCATTCTCCACTAAACAAGTTTTAAGTATAAGTAAATCATATTTACCTTGATTTACCTTAGCTTATCCTTAGCGGGTTTCCTTTCCTTCAACCAGCGAGAACAGTTCTTCTTCTAGTGTCCATCATGGTTGTAGTGAAAACATTTTCCTTTTTCAACCAGCGGTGGATGCCTTCTTGGGCCGACAGGCGGTGGGTTAGTAGGAGCCTTCCCTTTTTGCTTACCGCCCTTCTTCTTCTTCCCCTATGCAGAGTTAGAAGTAGAGGGTGTAGACTTCGTTCCTAAGGTCAACCTCTAAGGAACGTCCTGGAAGATGAAGCAACATTTTCCTCACCTTTCTTTCTCTCCTTACTTTTCAGTAAAGATTGGTAGGTCTGCAACTCTTTAAGGTTGTATTTCACTTTGTTAAGAATCACATTACTAACAAAGTGTAGGAAACTCTCCAGCAAAGAATGCAGGATTATGCTAACCTAGCTGCCCTCATCGATGGTAGATCGATTCATCTCCGCCACATTAAAGTGACCATCATGTTAAGCACATGTTCACGAACAGAGGTGCCTTCTTTGGAGTCGAATATGTACTTAAGAGCCTCGTGCATAAGTTGTTCAGACGGTTGTCCAAACATTCCTCGTAGGGACTCCATGATCTGACGCGCTAAGACCATGGGCTCATGTTTCTTGGCCAAGACTTCAGAAAGACTTGCCAAGATATAGGCTCGGGCCTTCTCATTTGCTTGTGTCCATCGCTCGTATACCTCTAGAACATTTCGAGTGACATTGGGAGCTGAAATAGGAGGACAGACCTCCGTTAGGGCAAACATGAGATCCTCGATGATAAGTATCATAGTGATCATGTGTTTCCATGTAGAAAAGCGCCAGTTAATTTTTCGACACTAAGCAAAGCTAACGTGGCTGTGGCCATTTTGAATAGATTGTTGCTGAAAATACGAACACAAATTTAATTAGATTTTGCTAAACCACATTTTAACCAATTAATTTTCAAAATAGTTTCAAATACCCTAAGTGAAAGATTTCTATTTTGCAATGATGCCCTAGTGAGGCAGGACAAACGTCACCTGTGGGGTGATCAGATGCCCCTTTGTTAGGATGAGACATTCTCAACCATTAGGCAGAACCATCTTTTGGAACTGAACCTAACAGCCACCATTTATTTGGTCTAGAATTGGTAACCTTTAACAATTCTGCGTAAGTGTGACCCTCGCTTTCGGTGCCAGAATCCTGCCCTAATGAGCCCACCGTAGGGAAGAAGTAGATTAGAATAAGAGACTAAGTAATCTTATCCTCTTACAGTAGATCAAATAAAGAAATGTGCACTGACATCCTATAGGGGGACACTCTCAGGGTGCCTCAAGGCGATGCGTAGTAACTTTATTCAATCTAACGAGGGAGACCGAGGGATATGCTGTTTCACTTCACACTCCCACTTACTATGAACACTCTCTTCATCCACCTTGATATTGAACTACCCAAACACCATCCATTAGGGGGACACGCCAAAGATGCCTCAAGGCCGAGGGTAGATCTAACGATGTGGACTATATAGAAGAAATGTGAAATGTTTAAGTGAAGCATCATATACCCCAAGTACCTCCCACTGGATGTTCTACCGAGGGGTTCATTAACCTAGACAATCCGACTACTGATTTTAGTCTAAGTCATCTTTTGAAGTCCATTCATAAACAACTTTTGTTTATGAATTATGAACAAGTTCAAGTAGTCACATTTAAATATTTTAATGGACTATCCTTAACTTGCATGCATGCATAAATCTATCTATTCACCTTTCCAAGTAAGTTCCCAGGTAGGGGTGTTACGTTTCCGTCAACTTAAATAACCCAACCTAGACAGAACCTGCCTTAAACAAAAGGTCCCTTATAGATAGATTTGCTACACTTTAACCTTTTATTAGTCAATTTAATCATATTAAACTGATTAAAAGATTAAAGCCTAAGGGTTGCTAATCATATTAGAACCATAATCTTAGGTCTATGTCATCCAAGTTTTAAATCTTTTAAAACCATGAATTAAACCTAAGTGAGCATGCATATCTTTCTTAGTTCTAATTTCTCTTTAACCTTTAAAAATAGTTCTAATTTCTCTTTAACCTTTAAAAAGAAACAACTAAAGTACATCGCGCACAACTAGGTGTTTATAACTTTTATAAAGAAACCTATGTGTTATGCTTCATGCAATGTCCGGTCATTACTATACATAACTTTTATATATGCGTAATAATCAAGCAAACATGCTTTCCATACACACTCATACTATAACAATTATAATATAAAGATGATGCATGTCAATGCTTTTTATGCATGCATAGATATAACTCTTGTATTATATGATGCATGAGCATGAACTTACATAATTAAATCATGCTTCTCTAAATTATAACATTTACAATAAAGAGATGATGCATGACCAATGCATAACCTAAGGTGAGATTTACTATATATGCATACCATATGACATATAAGTAATCATACATCGCATGTAATAAACCACAGATTAATGGACCGGGATGAACCTTTACAAAAATCGGAATGAAACAACTCTATTTATTAAATTTTCCTTTGAGCAAACTAGTTCACAGGCGAACCGGGTCTTGAACCGCTAGGAGAACTCCATCGTTTAGTAAACGCCAAAGGAAAATGATCGCTCAGTGCACACTAGACGATAGGCGCAAAAGCTAAATGATCGCTTAGATGACAACGAGGCTGTGAAGCCTGATCATCTAGGCGATCGCTTAACATGGTGAAAGGTAAACAATTTACCGTGCATTGCTAAACGATCGTTTAGTTAGTTACTAAGCGATGAAGCTTGCTGAGCTAAACGATAGTCTAATGCGCGCGCGCGTTAAACGATACCCAAGCATCTGATACTCAGTGATCGCTTACCCCATCATCTACACGACCTGATCAACCCTTGATCGTCTTCTTCCTCGAAGAACAACAACCATTTCTACGAACTTCTTCACGAATGACTCAAGACTCAAACTAACTTTGTTTACAGACTCGATTACTAATTAATTGTGCCAAAAAAACGTAGCTACATTTACAATCAACCAAACATGCAAAAGAATTAAATCAAACTTGCATCAATGCAATTGGAATATCATAACCTGACTCTGTTACCAATTGAAAGAACTCTTAAAAAAGAGTATTCATGAGCGCGTTCTGATTTTTCCTATTTCATTGTGTTTGAATTACCACACACACATTTTAACAAACAAGTATGCAATTTCAAACTAATTATAGGCATGCTTTCACAAATAAATAACAATAGCTTGAGTTAACTTACCAGTTGAAGACTGTCTTCAATTCGAACTCAACCCAACGGAAGCAAACCTCTACGTTTTTTATCGCCCAGCAAACAGTTGGCTACCAGGGATAACGGGCAGAAATGCACGTTATCATAGTGCTAAATCAAACAATGTTGGATTGTGTTGATGAAATATGTTAAATTGCGTCCATTAAGCGTAAATTCTATAATATTGCGGTCGCATGCGTCCAATGCATTAGAGCAGTTGATCTTTATATTTTTGTGCAGAATAATGCGTTAACGCAATGCAAAGAATGCAATCATAGGAATACATTGGTCGAGCACAACTTCACCGCAAGACTTTGCGTTGATTGTGCTCGCAAACATGCACCCAAGAAGAATCACCGCAACATGGTGGCCGCATTTGGACGAAAGGACAATTAAGATCGATGGGACAGAAAGCTGACGACAGTCAAATCCAAATTAAGTTGACAGCCGATAACGGTCACAAAGTACATCCAGCTTTATCGGTGACAATTATTTGGCGCATCAGTCAGGGATTAAAGCTATCCCATCTGTACAACTAGGAGAGAGAAGCCACCTTTCATATTTGATGCCCTATAAATACTAAGTGCATTCTTCAGAGAAGGGGTTAAGATGTCGATTACCTCATCACCATTACAAGTTCATACCTCTGTTCATAGTTTTCTTTTCCATTTTACGATGGAGCAAGAGAGAAGTGGTGATGTCGGAGATTGTTCAAGGAAGCTCGAGAGAGAACCTTGGGGTGTAAGAGCAGAGAGCGGGCTGACTCTCGCGAAAGCGAGAATATCTTTAGAGCACGAGTAGAAACAGTGTAATGCCTGGCAGCAAGAAATTGCTCCAGGCTCTTTACTATACTTGCATTGTTATTCTGTACTTCATCTTATATCTATTCAATGGAAGTTCTATTTCTATCTGCTCACTCTCTTAATATGGAAGTTCGATTTTTATTGCTTCTTGGATGGATATGCTGGATATGCTGGGTATAATCAGATCATGCCGTTTTGCCTCTACAATACACCAAGCACGCACCAGAGGTGCATGATGGCGATCTTTTCAGATTATCTCGAGGACTCGGTAGAAATATTTATGGATAACTTCTCCGTTTATGGGAACACTTATGAAGTCTGCCTGGCTAATTTGGAGAAAATTTTGAAAAGATGTGAAGAGACGAACCTGTTGTTCAATTGGGAAAAATGTCACTTCATGGTGAAGGAGGGAATAGTGTTGGGACACAAGGTCTCCCGAGAAAGGTTGGAGGTAGACAAAGCAAAGATTGACGCAATTGAAAAGCGTTCACCTCCAACCAACGTGAAGGCTGTGCGAAGCTTCTTGGGGCATGCCGGATTCTATAGACGATTCGTCAAGGAATTTTCTAAAATAGCAAGACCACTGAGTGCATTGTTAGAGGCAGACAGGAAGTTTGAATTTGACAGTAATTGCTTCAACGCATTCAAACATTTAAAAGATGTGCTGATTACCGCACCCGTCTTGATTGCGCTAGATTGGGCACTCCCATTCGAACTCACGTGTGACGTAAGCGAGTATGCGATGGGAGCTACATTAGCGCAAAAGAAGAAAACTATTTTGCACCCTATAGCATATGCGAGTAAAACTCTGAACCCTGCTCAACTTAATTATACCACCATTGAAAAAGAGCTCCTGGCTGTGATTTTTGCGTTGGAAAAATTCCGGGCATATCTACTAGGAACCAAGTTACTCATTCACACTGATCATGACAAAGGAGGATGAAAAGCCGAGGTTGATCAGATGGATTCTTCTCCTTCAAGAATTTGATATCGAGATAATTGATCGAAAGGGGACAGAGAATCAAGTTGCGGATCACTTGTCCAGATTAAAAATCCTGAGGTTGACCGCAATGAATCTGAAGTGAGTGCCGTGTTCCCGGACAAGCAACTCTTTCACATAGAAGAACTGCCCTGGTATGCGAACATCATTAATTATTTGATTTGTGAACAATTTCCTGAAGATTACACCTACCATCAATAGAAGAAGCTCAAGAATGAATACAAACACTATTATTGGGATGAGCCGAATCTGTATAAAAGAGGTGCAGACCAAATCATTCGATTATGCGTCCCAGATGCTGCTCAACAATGCATATTATCGTAGTGCCACGATTCGCCATATGGAGGGCACTTTGGAGGACAACGTACTACAACCAAAGTTTTACAAAGTGGATTCTTCTAGTCTTCATTATTTAAGGATGCTGCTGACTACACAATGAAATGTGATCGGTGTCAACGCACCGACAACATTTCTTGGAAGAACGCAATGCCAATGAATACTATCTTGGAGCTGGAACTTTTTGACGTATGGGGGATTGATTTCATGGGACCATTCCTTCCTTCAAACGGTAAGCACTATATTCTATTAGCCATTAACCATGTCTCCAAGTGGGTAGAGGCAATTGCATACGCCGCAAGTGATGCGGTAGTAGTCTTTCAGTTCCTGAAGAAAAATATTTTCACGCGTTTTGGCACTCCCTGTGCCATCATAAGTGATGAAGGATCACACTTTGTCAACCACAATATAAAGGAGCTGCTGCATAAGTACAATATCCTCCACAAAGTGGCCACCGCATACCATCCGCAAACAAGTGGCCAAGTTGAAGTGTCTAATCGGGAAATTAAATTTATACTTGAGAAGGTAGTCAAACCTTCGCGGAAGGATTGGGCAATGAAGCTTGATGATGCGTTATGGGCATATCGGACCGTATTTAAAACACCTATAGGTATGTCCCCTTATGCGTTGGTATTCGGCAAGGCGTGTCACTTACCTTTGGAGCTAGGATATAATGCATTGTGGGTGGTCAAGAAACTGAATTTTGATTTGAAGAAAGCAGGGGAAGCGCGGAAAGTGCAATTGGTCGAGCTAAAAGAATGGAGGAACAACGCATATGAAAATGCGAAAATTTATACAGAGAGCACCAAACACTGGCATGATCAACGCATATGCAGTAAGAACCTCCAAATCGGGCAGAAAGTCTTGATTTTCAATTCACGTTTGTGACTCTTCCCGGGAAAGCTAAAGTCTCGTTGGTCCGGACCGTTCATAATTCGACAAGTACTTCCGCATGACGTGGTGGAATTATCAACTAACGACGGAACCAACATATTCAAGGTCAATGGGCAGCGAGTAAGGGCATACCATGGAGAAGACTGGCATCAACAAGTCGACTCCATGAAATTAAGAAACCTTGAATGAAGAAGGAAGTAGGTGGTCCTTGCGTTATCAGATGATCGCAATTTATCAGGTACGCAAAGTTTTGGAAAATCTCAAGTCTTCAGCTCTTTTCTCCACTACTCAGAATTATCCTTACTTTACTATCTTTTCACTTTTCACTTTTATTGCTACAAAAAATAAAAAAATAAAAAAATAAAAAAAATAAATGTCTATTTTGTTTAAAATAATTTGACACTCTCTTTGTTTTCCTTACAGCGATCGAGGCACTGGATTGCGGAAATGTTACGCGAAGCAGCACTTATCTTATTCCATCATTGCAACCCAACGAAGAATGATGGCCGAAAGATGGATGCGTCAATACAATGTGAGCGGCAACGCTAAATTTGGGGTGTACTCTTCCTTATCCTTACTTCAAATTTTTCGCTATCACATTGCATATTACTTTTCAAAGTTTTATCACCGCATCCTCCTTGACTACCGCAAACATATCACAAGTAGATAACTTTAGTAGTTTACCGCATGTATTCTTTACCAAGTATGATTTCAATGATGAAAAATATGCTTCTATCTCTTTCGTATATACTAGAGTCAACGTAAATCTTAGGATAGTCACCTCATGAAATATTTCTTGAAGTAAGGGGTTTGCTAGTTTTCTTTCAAATTTTCTTTACAACGCATTCTATGACCATCACATGACTTATTTTAATCTTTTGGCAATGAGGACATTGCGGTATTTTAAATTTGGGGGTGGGGTATTTGTTTCCGACCTTGCTACAAAATATATATATATATATATAAAATTTTTTTTTTTGAATAACAACTCCACTGTCAACGCAATGGGAAACCCATGTTGATAAGAGTTAATTTGTGAAAGGCACTTACCCATAGTTGGAAGTTTCGCATGACACACGTGGGGGCAAGCCAAAACGAAAGTAAGTCACTAGGATCAATGTATAAATAAATGACCGCAACTCCACTGCCAAGTTGGTATAAGTTTAGTCTGAGAAAGAGTGCATTACTTGTAGTTGGATGTCTGCATGACACCCATGGGAGCAAGCCAAAACGAAGGCAAGACACTCGAATCGACGCAAGGTCAAAAAAAATAGAAATGAAGAAAATTTTTGTGAAAGATAAATCATTTGACACCCCGGTGGAAAATTTTCTTTTTGAAATAAATCATGTGATGTTCCGGAATTTAGTAAAGTCCTTTTGAAAGTTAAGCTTGCAATCCCTAAGTCTTAAAAGTATTTTAGGAAGGGATTTGAATAAGACTTAAGGAAATTCTGGCATATAGGATTTGAACGAAGTATCCTTGAGAAATCTAGGGAAAGAACTTTGCGCCTAACTTGCTAAAAGAATCTTTAGCTTATGCTTGAGGACAAGCATTGTTTAAATTTGGAGGTGTGATAACAGGCAGAAATGCACATTATCATAATGCTAAATCCTTAAACAATGTTGGATTGCGTTGATGAAATATGTTAAATTGCGTCCATTAAGCATAAATTCTATAATATTGCGGTCGCATGTGTCCAATGCATTGGAGCAGTTGATCTTTATATTTTTGTGCAGAATAATGCGTTAACGCAATGCAAAGAATGCGATCATAGGAATACATTGATCGAGTGCAACTTCACCGCAAGGCTTTGCATTGATCGTGCTCGCAAACATGCACCCAAGAAGAATCACCGCAACATGGTGGCCGCATCCGGACGAAAGGACAATTAAGATCGATGAGACAGAAAGTTGACGGCAGTCGGATCCAAATTAAGTTGACAGCCAATAACAGTCACAAAGTACATCCAGCTTTATCGGTGATAATTATCCAGTGCATCAGTCAGGAATT
>NC_052352.1:14003391-14017404 GCF_009727055.1 Benincasa hispida | reverse complement strand
AGAAGAGTTCAGCTGTTGGTCTTTAGTGGAATGCCTGACAGTTAACGAATGGTGGATCTCGTGGCTAAAGAGTTTTGTCAGCTATTCACGTACCGTTGGAGCTTCGAGCCACAGGTCCATAAGGTCTCCTAGGTAGCTTAGATAAAGTCGAGAACCAGTGTTTAGGTTAATTTGAAATGGTCAAATTGACAAGAGGAATTTTGGATTATATATGATATAATTGGACTGGTTAATTATATATGATATAATTGGCTAAATGTATGAAATAGATTATTTTGGAGGAAATTAGATATAAATATGATTTATATTAAGTAGAGGAAAAAAATACTATAGTAGATATGTGATATCAAACTATAGGTTAAAAAATATAATATGATTATATTTATTAATTAATTAATTTGTTAATTACATGATAATTAATCCAAAATTCACGTTCAGACGTGGGTTAGTGGGCAGCGTTGGTTATTGTAACCGATGAATTAAAATGAAAATAGTTTTCATTTTGATAGAACGCCCGAAGAAAAAAAGAGAGCGCGCCCTGGTGAAAACCTAAACGATCTCTTAAAGAATCGAGAGCCTATACGATAGTTGCCTCGGGCCTAAACGATCATCCACCTCGTGCCTAAACGATCGCATACTATTTCCTACATGATCAGATAGCTTCTCTAAACGATGGTATAGTGTTCTGATTTTGCTAAACGATCGTATACCTTTTCCTAAACGATCATTTAGTAAAACCTACACGATCGTGTAGCTTCTCCTAAACGATAAGAATTTTGTTATGCGATAGCGTCTTCTTCCCTCCCACTTGCTTATCGCCTACATGATCTGGTTTTCCTCCTTCCTCTACTAAATTCACCAAAGACCACCCTTTGGGTTTTTACTCCGAGAATACCCAGGGCTCTGTTCCAGTGGTGCCGTCCCCACGACGTTCGTCTTCGTGCAATTGTTCGTGCTACTTTTGTTGACGTTGTTGCTGGGCGTTGGTAGATCCCTTGGAGGGTTCCGCTGCTTTTAGTGCTGAAGTTTAAAGAACGTCTTCAACTGGTATGGCACTCTTTCCCTTGTTATTTTATTGTTCATAGCATGCCGATAGGTAGTGTTTGTTTGCATAACTGTTCGTATGAATGTATAATATTATATTTCGGTCACTGTGAGATCGGAGCGATTTGAATGCGCTCATGGAAATCTTCAGTAAGAGATCCTTAGTCCCTTACCTAAAACATAAACATGAGAAAGGGTGAGTATAAAATACTCAGTAAGTAACCCCACTACTGGGGTCAGGCTAGACATCTATGTCCTCTAGATGCCTACCTCTGGTGGAATATATAAACTGCTTTAGTCCTCATGGGACACATACATACATGAAAAATTGATTTCTATCCTACTGTAGTTAAGTATGCTCTTTATCTCTGGTAAGTCTCATAGGACCCACAACCTCTAGTGAATCCCAAAGGAAACACAATCTCTTACGTACACATGGTTATGCATACACCTTTTTCGTATACACCTAACCCATTGAGTGTGTACCTCTTTCATACACCTGGTTATGTATATACCTATTTCGTATACACCTAACCCATTGAGTGTGTACCTCTTTCGTACACCTAGTTATGTATACACCTCTTTCGTATACACATAACCCACTGAGTGTGTACCTCTTTCGTACACCTGGTTATGTATACACCTCTTTCGTATACACATAACCCACTGAGTGTGTACCTCTTTCGTACACCTGGTTATGTATACACCTCTTTCATATACACATAATCCACTAAATGTGTATCTCTTTCACACACCTGGCTATGTATACACCTCTTTCGTATACACATAACCCACTGAGTGTGTATCTCTTTCGTACATCCCAGATCCTCTCTGTGAATGTAGGGATGCATACCTCTTTCGTACACATGGTTATGTATACACCTCTTTCGTATACACATAACCCAATGAGCGTGCACCTCTTACGTATACCCAGTACCCTCTAGGTATGTATCACTTTAATACACACCAGCCCTAGTACATCTCTTTCATGTACTAGCGCCCTTGGACATGCATCACTTTCATGCAGTCACATAGTCTGGAAAGGAAAAGAGATTGCATCTAACTTCATATCACATATAACATTCACATAATCATGAATCCTCTAAAATCTCCTCATCAAGGTCATGATAATTAACCTCAACGTACGTGTTTAATCTAGTTTTAATGGATCAACTCTAGTACATCATTTTCATGCACTAACTCATGTAAACAATCAAACATTCGAAATTTCATAATACAACATATAGCCTACGCACTTTCATAATAAATCACATAAATATGTACATCAACAAATGCCCCAACTTTCACCTAACTTTAAGACATTCTAGTGGTTAATGTCGCTTAACTCATAATTTAGGGTCATGCTCAATCGTACTTTTATTATTCCTCATAAAATTCTAAATCATGTTCATACATTAACATGCTTCAGACATATTATCATATGCTCACATATCTTTTCTAAACAGTCCATTAAATCTCAGAACAACCAGAATTATCCTTGTAACTAGTTTTAAAATCCTCAAAATAAATCATAAAGGCGGTTCTAGTAGTAAGATTACTTACCTCAAATTTGATCACGAACAATTGTCCACAAAATAGTCTCCTTAAAGCTTTTGAATAAACTTAAATTCGCCCTATAACATAAATTACTAAATTTAGTTTAGTAGCCATGGCCTAAAATGAAGAGTCCAAAATTTAAATTAATCCTTTGAGGTCTAAGTCCAATTTAGGCCAAACGTTCCCAATTTACTTACCAAGGAAAATTTACCACAATCTAACCATCTTTGTCAAAATTGGTCTTGAATTTGATGGGTCACCTCAAAACTTCCAGGCCCTGAATCTAAAGCTCACCCAAATAAGTTTTTGCCCCAAACAGCAGCTAAATGGTAGTAGGTGACGTCGGACGATCGAACTGACACGTGGCGACGACCGACAATGTCTGGAAGGTGTCGATGACGTCTTAAGCATGCATTTGGATAGAGCGACGGAGACGGCTGGACTGCACGATCAGCCGGTGGCGACGGACTGGGTTGTTCGGCTTCAGTCCTTGGCGGACGGCGTGGCAAGCGTGGTAACGTCGAACGGACTTGCGAACGACGGATGCAGACGGCTTCGAGCGGCATTGAACTGGTCACATCTGGTGCGTGCGTAGCCCAATGAAGGTCACCTACCGACGAACGCGAGGATCGACACATGTTGAGTGCTAGTGTGCAACTGTGGCAGAAAACGATGGCTGGTCGACGAGCTGAAGGCGACAACACGAGGAACACTTTTTTTTTTAGGGAGAGGGGTGCATGTGAGGTTGAAGGGAAAGGCTCTTCGATTTTCGTGCCATAGGGGAAAGAGGAAGAGATAAATAATCAAATAATAATAAATAATTAAAATTTCTTTTATTTTATTCTAAACTATTTTTTTTATTTATAACTAAATTATTTTTATCTTATCATTTCTTTCCATATAATATATTCTTAAAAACACTTCCCTTTTCTCTTAAAATTCCAAAAATCAAAACAAATTTTTCTCCGGATTTAAATTCAATTCTCGAATTAACTTAAATAATATTAAATTAATCGACATAGATCAAACTTTCCTTTAAATAAAACTGAATTTCAAAAGTTAACAAAATTGTCCTCAAATTTTATGAAAATACAAAAATTTGAATTATGAAAAAACTCGGGATGTTACATTCTCCCCTCCTTAAAGGACTTTCGTCTTGAAAGTTCATTCTTGAAAAGTTCTGGGTACTGGCTCCATCTCAATCCTTTTGCATTTCGAACTGATTCATTATGCAATTATACAAGTAACTTCAAACTTTCCCGATATGTGAAAGATCTATACTTTCCTATATAAGTAGCACCTCAAATCCAAAGTAAACAACCAATTCAAAAACATAGATAAGCGGTTTAGCATAACCCCAGCTATGACAACAACCATGTACCCTCAGTGCATTCGCCATAATCATGTTGACCAAATAAGCTTATTGTGTCTTGTTTACACTCTCTCTTGTTCTTATATCTTTACATCTTGGCCAACTTCAGTTTTGACCTTTCTCATGTAGAATTGTCTTCGTAAAAGAGTTTAAGCCACTCTCCTATAGAACAAGTCTGAACCAAATGTAGTTCTCAACCATTCCAATCTATGATTAAATAACTTTAAACCTTATACATGTTCAAACTACTCAGGTTACAACTATGCTATCATTATGCCAATGAACCTAAACATGCCCCTTCTCTTTTCACGTGCCCAAACAATAACTTGTCTAGGGAAAACGGAGCAAACATGGTCTTTTATACTATCTTACATCCTTTAAAATTGAAGATGCAAAGAAGAAGCAAAAAAACATAGATTCAAACAACCCTAGGGTGTTAGGACCTAGAATGAAAATGTACCTTTCACCCCACAGTGTCTGACCTCTCTGCCTCAAGTCAAGTTTGTGGTACTGTTCCTATTCCATTGTTGCTTGTCTGTCGAACCCACCTGGTCTTGACCTGAAAGGTTGGTCCCTACCATCTGTAGTGCTCCTACTAAGGCACCGTATGCCATATGCTCTTCCTGTCCACAACGATAACACACCCCTACTCCAGCTAAGCAAGACCCCAGTGACGCTTCTGCATGAGTTACAGTTCGATTCCCTCTTTAATAGCTATATATTTCCTTTGCTGAGACCTACAAAGTCTTCTGGTCTACTTTCCTTTTATGCCCCGTAGAGGCCCTAATTCTGAACAACTTGCTGTACTTTTCTCCCTTTTGGGAGTCAGCATCAATCCTTATGGCGGCTCGAGTGGGCACGACGTAGGTTTTAAGGTCGAGCAGAAACCATACCTCGTACTCCTCTTCTCAAGCATTGAACGAACCTTTCTATCCTCGCCTGCGTCGGTGGCTACCAGCTTAGGGGCAAAAGTAGGATATTTATTTATCAAATTCCTGCTTATATTCTCTACTAACATAACTCCCTGTTTCAAGTTCAAGAATTCTGCGTACTTTTTGTACTGAGTGTTGGCTAAAAAATACTTCTCATAGAAACATTCCTTGAACTGCTCCCAGGTTACAAGCTTCCACCAAAATCAAATCATTTCTCTTGTTACACCACCAATTTGTGTTTTCCATCAACATGAAACTGTACATTGGAGCTTGTGCTCTTCCCGGGACCTCAATAAATGAAAATGTCCTCGAATAGATGAAACAATCTCTACTTTTTGGTGGGGTCTCAACGATTCCAATTAAAGGAGGAGGGTCGCTTTCTGAAATCCCCAGAGTTTAGCTTCAAGGAAGGCCCATTCGTGTCTCTATCTTATGAAGGTTCTGACTGTAACTGCTCAGGTGGCATCGTCTCCTGAGCCTGGTTCTGGGAGTCCTATTTGGCCATTGTGGTTACGGATTAGCTCCTGTAGTTTTCTTCATAGGGAGAAACGCAACGTTGTTCATATTCCTGGCTTCCATTGCCTTCTCATCCCACTTGGGTATAGGCGGATTTGGAGCTGTTCAGGTACAGTCTGCTACTTCGAGCTCTCCTCCTTTCTGAAACTTCCTCTCTAATAGGTCCGTTTCCTGTAGTCCAGGTTTAGGTGCATGTCCTGTCATGAACTCATAAATTAGCTATCTACCATCCCCTGGGTTCTTTCTCAGGTATCCATGACTATCAAATCATTACATCACTTAAATCTCAATATATCATTGAAACTTTTCATTAGACGACTACCTAGTGATGAATGAGGAACACATTATGGCTTCATAAGGGATGCTAGACTTACGTAGTAAGTCAGTCTACAGAACAAACATGTGCTCTGATACCAACCTGTAACGACCAACCATCTAGGACCAAGCTAGTTTCTTTACTAAATACATCATGCATGGAACTTAAAATGAAATCACCCTCTCCTTTTTATGGTGAAATTTGCTAAATAATAAGGTAAGTTTCCAAAAGTCTTCATTATTCAAATATTTAAAAAACAACATATAGATACCCATAATCATAATGTTAATACATATGTGAAAAACAAATTCTTAATGTAACTTTCAAACATCAAAACTGAAGTAAGAAAACATGAAAAGAATCTAAATCTCAATGAGCGGAAGCAATAAAAACTGGTCCAGTGGCTCGAAACAACGGATTTTCAGCTATCATTCGCCGACGCGTCCCTACTTTTACGTGAAAACATAAACATGAGAAAAGGTTGAGTAATAAAATTAATCAGTAAGTAACACAACTCGGGTTCAGGCTTAGAACATCTATGATTCCTCTAATGCCTACGTCTGGTGGAACAATATAATGCTTTAAGTCCTCAAATAGGACACATAACTATACTGAAAAATTGATTTCCTATCCTACATAAGTTTTAAGTATGCTCATTATCTCTTGGTAAGTGTCCATAAGAACCACAACTCTAAGTGCTCTCTTTATGTACTTAGCGCCCTTAGGACATGCATCATTTCTGCAGTTACATAGTCCTGGAAAAGGGAAAAGAGATTGCAATCTAACTTCCAATATCAACTATAACATTACATATCGATAGTGCTTTTAAAATCTCCTCATCAAAGGTCAGATAATTAACTTAAATGTAGATGTTTATATCTGTTTTAATGGATCAGATCCTAAGTACAATCACTTTCATGCACTAACTCCAATGTAAACAATCAAACATATCGAATTTATAATACAACAATATATAGCTTATCGCTTTGTAATTTTGAGTGGAAAATGATGGAAGCTATAGCATTGATGGAATTGGTTGTGCAACATCAAAGTTTTCCCTAGCAGAATTCAAGTGTAAATTTTCTCTAGTTTTCCTGGTAGTCAGGGTCGAACACACAGGGATTAAAGAAATGATTGGTTGGTTAATTTTTCATAAAGCTTGCGGTAACCAAATAAATATAAAGTGTTTGGTTTGTTGTTTTGCGTTGATGAAAAAGTATAAAATGCGGTGGAGTTTGAAAAGTAGTTTGTAAACGGGAGATGGATGAATATGCAGTGAACGGGTTGAGGAGGGTTTCGGTAAACCTTCTAGATGTGTTCATGCTATGCAATGCATGCACATGCATACAAATGGTAAACATCTCGGTGGCGAATACAAGATTCTAAGGCTAGAACGCATGTGATATATGCGAAAGTCTAATAGTCTACACAAAACATCTTATTTCTATTTAATGCGAATAAACATACATCCACACAAATATGTGACCATATAATATATTCACATCTCTTAGGATGCATGCGATGGTAGGTTTGAACAAATAGAGCTTATCATGTTAGTCTTTATCTCTTGTTTATGCATTCTAATCTTGCACTCCTCGAAGTCTAGATTCTAACCAGCTCTCTCAAGACATTAGGTTTGTTTCTTAGACTTCTCTCCGAGTAACTCTAAAGGGTATTTGCACAACTAAAACAAGTACAATCCAAACAAAGAACTTCTTAGGTCCATGTTAGCTTAGTTCTTCTCAACCCATTCGACTAGTTTAGCTACTCATGCATATTAAGAGAGTGAACAAATGTAGAAATAGAACTTCCATTGTATAAGTATGAAGATGAAGTACAGAATAACAATACAAGTATAGAATAAAGAGCTTGATAGCAATCACTTGTTGTCAGGCGTTTACACTATTTCTACTCGTGCTAAAAATATAATCTCGCTCTCTGCCCTTACGCCCCAAGGTTTTCTTTCGATTTGTCCTAAACGATCTTCGGCACCACCACTCTTCTCTTGCTCCGCCTTAAAATGGAAAGGAAATTATGAACAGAAGCATGAACTAAACGGTGAACTAATCAACTGGTTAACCCTTTCTCTGAAGAATGCCCTTAGTATTTATAGAGCATCTATGGTGAAAGACGGCTTCTCTCTCCTGGTTATACACATGGGACAACTTTAATTCCTGACTGATGCATCAAAATAATTATCATCGATAAAGCTAAATGTACTTTTTGACCGTTATCGGCTGTCAACTTAATTTGGATTCGACTGTCATCAGCTTTCTGTCCCATCGCTCTTAATTGGCCTTTCACCCAGATATGCCCACCATGTTATGCTGACCAAGTTGCAGCGATCCTTTTTGGGCGAATGTTTGCAAGCACGATCAACGCAAAGCCTTGCGGTGAAGTTGCGCTCGACCAATGAATTCCTATGATCGCAATCTTTGCATTGCGTTAATGCATATTCTGCACAAAAATACAAAAATAAATTGTTCTAATGCATTGAACGCATGTGACCACAATATCATGAAAACGATGCTTAATGGACGCAAGTTAACATATTTCATCAACGCAATCCAACATTGTTTAAGAACTTAGCACTATGATAACGTGCATTTCTGCCAGTTATCAATAGCCTACACACTTTCATAATAAATCAGATAAATATGCACATCAACAAATGCCCCAACTTTCACCTAGCTTTAAGACATTCTAGTAGTAGTGTCGCTTAACTTATAATTTAGGGTCATGCTCAATCGTACTTTTAATATGCCTCATAAAATTCTAATTCAGGTTCATACATTAACATGCTTCAAACAGATTATCACATGCTCATATATCTTTTCTAAACAGTCCATTAAATCTCAGAACAGTCAGAATTATCCTTGTAACTAGTCTTAAAATCCTCAAAATAAATCATAAATTTATCGCCTGTTACAAAAGCGGTTCCAGTAGTAAGATTACTTACCTCAAATTCGGTCACCAACAACAGTCCACGAAAATAGTCTCCTTAAAGCTTTTGAATAAACTTGAATTCGCCATATAAAATAAATTACTAAATTTAGTTTAGCAGCCATGACCTAAAATGAAGAGTCCAAAATTTAAATTAATCCTTTGGGGTCTAAGTCCAATTTAGTCCAAACATTCTCAATTTACTTACCAAGAAAAATTTTACCACAATCTAACCATCTTTGTCAAAATTGGTCTTGAATTTGATGGGTCACCTCAAAATTTTCAAGCCTTGAATCTAAAGCTCACCCAAATAAGGTTTAACTCCAAACAGTGGCTGAATGGTAGTAGATGACGTCGGACGGCCGAACTGACACATGGTGGCGACCGACGGTGTTTGGAAGGTATCGACGACGTCTTAAGCACCGAATTGGACAGAGTGACGGAGATGGTTGGAGCACACGGTGACTGGAGGCAGTCGACGGCGACGGACTAGGTCGTTCAGCTTCAGTCCTTGGTGGACGGTGCGGCGAGCGTGGCGGCGTTGAACAGACTCGCGAATGGCGGACGCGGACGACTTCGGGCAGCATTGAATTAGTTAGATCTTGTGCACGCGTAGCCCAACGACGATCACCTACCAACAAACGCGAGGACCGACACACGCTAAGTGTTGGCGTGCAGTTGTGGCGAAAGAGGAAAGATATATAATCAAATAAATAAATAAATAAATAAAATTTTCTTTTATTTTATTCTAAACTATTTTATTTTATACTAAATTATTTTTATCTTATCATTTTCTTCCATATAATATATTCTTAAAACACTTTCCTTTTTCTCTTAAAATTCCAAAAATCAAAACAATTTTCTCCGGATTTAAATTTCATTCTCGATATTAACTTAAAATTAAATTAAATCGACATAGATCCAAATCTTTCCTTTAAATAAAACTGAATTTCAAAAGTTAACAAAATTGTCCTCAAATTTTATGAAAATACAAAATTTGAATTATGAAAAACTCGGGATGTTACATTCTCCCCTCCTTAAAGGACTTTCGTCCTTGAAAGTTCATTCTTGAAAAGTTCTGGGTACTGGGCTCCCATCTCATCCTTTGCATTTCGAACTGATTCATTATGCCATGTATACAAGTACTTCAAACTTTCCCGATATGTGAAGATCTATACTTTTCCTATATAAGTAGCACCTCAAATCCAAAGTAAACACCAATTCAAAAACATAGATTAAGCGGTTTAGCATAACCCCAGCTATTGGACTAACAACCATGTACCCTCAGTGCATTCGCCATTAATCATGTTGACCAAATAAGCTTATTGTGTCTTGGTTTACACTCTCTCTTGTTCTTATATCTGTTACTATCTTGGCCAACTTCAGTTTTGACCTTTCTCATGTAGAACTTGTCTTCGTAAAAGAGTTAAGCCACTCTCCTTATAGAAACAGTCTGAACCAATGTAGTTCTCAACCATCCAATCTATGATTAAATAACTTTAAACCTTACATGTTCAAACTACTCAGGTTACAACTATGCTTCATTATGCCAATGAACCTAACATGCCCTCTTCTTTTCACGTGCCAAAACAATAACTTTGTCTAGGGAAAACGGAGCAAACATGGTCTTTTATACTATCTTAACATCCTTTAAAATTGAAGATGCAAGAGAATGCAAAAAAACATAGATTCAAACAACCCTAGGGTGTTAGGACCTAGAATGAGAAATGTACCTTTCACCACAGTGTCTGACCTCTCTGCCTCAAGTCAAGTTGTGGTACTGTTCCTATTCCATTGTTGCTGTCTGCTCGAACCCACCTGGTCTTGACCTGAAGGTTGGTCCCTACCATCTGTAGTGCTCCTACTAAGGCACCCGTATGCCATATGCTCTTCCTGTCCACAACGATAACACACCCCTACTCCAGCTAAGCAAGACCCCAGTGACGCTTTCTGCATGAGTTACAGATTCGATTTTCCTCTTTAATAGCTATATATTTCCTTTGCTGAGACTCAAAAGTCTTCTGGTCTACTTTCCTTTTATGCCCCGTAGAGGCCCTAATTCTGAACAACTTGCTGTACTCTTCTCCCTTTTGGGAGTCAGCATCAATCCTTATGGCGGCTCGTAGTGGCACGACGTAGGTTTTAAGGTCAAGAGCATGAACCATACCTCGTACTCCTCTTCTCAAGCATTGAACGAACCTTTCTATCCTCGCTGCGTCGGTGGCTACCAGCTTAGGGGCAAAGTAGGATAATTTATCAAATTCCTGCTTATATTCCTCTACTAACATAACTCCCTGTTTCAAGTTCAAGAATTCTGCGTACTTTTTGTACTGAGTGTTGGCTAAAAAATACTTCTCATAGAAACATTCCTTGAACTGCTCCCAGGTTACAAGCTTCCCACCAATATCAATCATTTTCTCTGTTGAACACCACCAGATTTTTGTGTTTCCAGTCAACATGAAAACTGTACATTGGAGCTTGTGCTCTTCCGGGCACCTCATAAAATGAAAAATTGTCTCGATAGATGACAACCACATCTCTACTTTGGTGGGGTCCCTCAACGATCCATCAAAGGAGCGAGGGTCGAATTTCCTGAAATCCCCCAGATGTTTAGCTTCAAGAGACAGGCCCATCGTGTCTCTATCTTATGATCAGGTCTGCTGTAACTGCTCAGGTGGCATCGGTTCCTCCTGAGCCTGGTTCTGGGTAGTCTATCTTGCCATTGTGTTACGGATTAGCTCCTGTAGTTTTTCCATTAGGGAGGACGCAACGACTTCACTAATTCTGGCTTCCATTGCCTTCTCATCCACTTGGGTCATAGGCGGATTTGGAGCTGTCAGGACAGTCTGGCTACTCTCAGCTCTCTCTTTCTGAACCTCTCCTCTAATAGTCTTTCCTGTTCCAGGTTTAGGTGCCATGTCCTGTCATGAACTCATAAATTAGCTATCTACCTCTGGGTCTTTCTCAGGTATCATGCTATCAAAACATTACATCACTAATCTCATATATACACTGAAAACTTTCATTAGTACGACATACCTAGTGATGATGAGGAACCCATTACTGGGCCATAGGGACTGCCTAGACTTACGTAGTAAGTCAGTCTACAGAACCCAAACATGTGCTCTGATACCAACTGTAACGACCCAACCTCCTAGGACTCAAGCTAGTTCGTTACTAAATACATGCATGCATGGAACTTAAAATGACACCTTTTTATGGTGAAATATATGCTAAATAAATAAGATAAGTTCAAAAGTCCTTCATTAAATTCAAATATTAAAAACAACAATAGGATACCCATAAATCATAAATGTTAATACATATGTCTGAAAACAATTCTTAATAGTAACTTTCAAACATCAAAACTGAAAGTTAAGCAAAACATGAAAAGAAATCTAAATCTCATGAGCGGAAGCATAAAACTGGTCCCAGTGGCTCGATAACGGATTTCGCTTATCATTCGCCGACGCGTCCCTACTTTTACGTGAAACATAAACATGAGAAAGGTTGAGTATAAAATACTCAGTAAGTAACCCCACTACTGGGGTCAGGCTAGACATCTATGTCCTCTAGATGCCTACGTCTGGTGGAACATATAAACTGCTTTAGTCCTCATAGGACACATACATACATGAAAAATTGATTTCTATCCTACTATAGTTAAGTATGCTCATTATCTCTGGTAAGTCTCATAGGACCCACAACCTCTAGTGCATCTCTTTCATGTACTAGCGCCCTTGGACATGCATCACTTTCATGCAGTTACATAGTCTGGAAAGGAAAAGAGATTGCATCTAACTTCATATCACATATAACATTACATAATCATGAGTGCTTTAAAATCTCCTCATCAAGGTCATGATAATTAACTTCAATGTACGTGTTTAATCTAGTTTTAATGGATCAACTCTAGTACATCACTTTCATGCACTAACTCATGTAAACAATCAAACATTCGAAATTTCATAATACATCATATAGCTTATGCTTGTATTTATGAAGTGGAAATATGGAAGCTATGCATTGATGGAATTGCGTTGTGCACTCAAGTTTCCCTAGCAGAATTCAAGTGTAAATTTCTCTAAGTTTCCTGGTAAGTCCAGGGTCGAACACAGGGACTTAAGAAAATAGATTGCGTTGGTAATTTTTATAAAGACTTTGCGGTAACCAAATAAATAAATAAAGTGTTGGGTTTGTTGTTTGCGTTGATGAAAAGTAAATAAATGCGGTGGAGTTTGAAAAGAGTTTGTAAACGGGAGATGCGATGAATATGCAGTGAACGGGTTGAGAAGGGTTTCGGCTAACACTCTCTAGAATGTGTTCATGCTATGCAATGCATGCAACATGCATACAATGGTAAACCACCTCTCGGTGCGAATACCACGACTTCTAAGGCTAGAACGCATGTGATATATGCGACAAGTCTATAGGGTCTACACATAAACCTCTATTTCTATTTATGCGATGACAACATGACATCCACACAAATATGTGACCATATAATATCATTCACATCTCTAGGATGCATGCGATGTAGGTTGACAAATAGAGCTTATCTTTAAGTCTTTATCTCTTGTTTATGCAATTCTAATCTTGCACTCTCGAGTCTAGATTCTAACCTAGCTCTCTCAAGACATTAGGTTGTTTCTTTAGACTCTCTCTCGAGTAACTCTAAAGGGTATCTTGCACAACATAAAACAAGACAATCACAAACAAAGAACTTCTTAGGTCATGTTAGCTTAGTTCTTCTCAACCCATTCGACTAGTTTAGCTACTCATGCATATTAAGAGAGTGAACAGATGTAGAAATAGAACTTCCATTGTATAAGTATGAAGATGAAGTATAGAATAACAATGCAAGTATAGAATAAAGAGCCTGGTAACAATCTCTTGATGCCAGGCGTTTACATTGTTTCTACTCGTGCTCAAAATATAATCTCGCTCTCGCGAGAGTCGGCCCGCTCTCTGCCCTTATGCTCCAAGGCTCTCTCTCGAGTTGCCCTGAGCGATCTTTGGCACCACCACTCTTCTCTTGCTCCGCCTTAAAATGGAAAGGAAACTATGAACAGAAGCGTGAACTAAACGGTGAACTAATCAATTGGTTAACCCTTTCTCTAAAGAATGCCCTTGGTATTTATAGAGCATCCATGGTGAAAGGCAGCTTCTCTTTCCTGGTTGTACAGATGGGAGAACTTTAATTCCTGACTGATGCGCTGAATAATTATCACCGATAAAGCTGAATGTACTTTGTGACCGTTATCGGCTGTCAACTTAATTTGGATTCGATTGTCATCAGCTTTTTGTCCCATCACTCTTAATTGGCCTTTCAC
>NC_052352.1:13921837-14002401 GCF_009727055.1 Benincasa hispida | reverse complement strand
GACTATCTTAAGACTAAGTTGACTCTAGTATATACGAAAGAAATAGAAGCATATTTTTCATCATTGAAATCATACTTGGCAAAGAAATAGAATGCGGTAACTCACTAAATTTATCTATGTCAACTGATTGCGGTGATCAAAGAGGATGCGATGATAAAACTTTGAAAACTAAAATGCAATGTGATAGTGCAAAATTTGAAATAAAGATAAGGAAGAATACACCCCCAAATTTTGTGTTGTCGCCCGCATTGTATTGACGCATCCATGTTTGCGACGATCTCTCTTCTTTAGGTTGCGGTGATGGAGTAAGATAAGTACTTTTTCATGTAACATCCCCGCAATCCAGCGCCTCGATTGTTGCAAGGAAAACAAAGAGAGGGTCAAATTATTTTAAACAAAATAAAACTCGTTATCGCATTTTTTTTTAAATTAAGGATAGATCAGGATTGAAAAGATATAGTGAAAAATTCCGAGTAGTGGAGAAGAATTGAAGAGTTGATGTTTAAAAAACTTGCGTCCCTGATAGATTGCAATCATTTGATAATGCAGGGATCACCTACTTCCGTCTTTATTCAAAGTTCTTTAGTTCCATGGAGTCGACTCTGCGATGCCAGCCTTCTCCATGATATGCCTTTACTCTCTGCCCATTGACTTTGAATATGTTGGTTCCGTCGTCATTTGATAAATCAACCGCTCCATGCGGAAGTACTTGTCTAATTATGAACGGTCCAGACCAACGTGACTTTAGCTTTCCCGGGAAGAGTTGCAGACGTGAATTGAAGAGCAAGACCTTTTGCCCGACTTGGAGGTTCTTACCACATATGTGTTGATCATGCCAGCGCTTGGTGCGGTCTTTATAAATCTTCGCATTTTCATATGCGTTGTTCCTCCATTCTTCTAGCTCGACCAGTTGCATTTTTTGCGCTTCCCCTGCCTTTTTCAAATCAAAATTTAGCTTCTTTACCGCCTACAGTGCCTTATATTCCAACTCCAAAGGCAAGTGACACGCCTTACCAAATACCAGTGCATATGGGGACATACTTATGGGTGTTTTAAATGCAGTTCAGTATGCCCACAACGCATCGTCAAGCTTTGTCGCCCAGTCTTTTCGTGAAGGCTTTACTATCTTCTCAAGTATTGACTTAATTTCTCGATTAGACACTTCAGCCTGACCATTCATTTGCGGATGGTATGTGGTGGCCACTTTGTGGAGGATATTATACTTGTGCAGTAGCTCCTAGATATTGTGGTTGATAAAATGGGATCCTTCATCACTTATGATGGCACGAGGAGTGCCAAAACGAGTGAAAATATATTTCTTCAGGAACTGGGAGACTACTGCCGCATCACTTGCGGTGCATGCTATTGCCTCTACCCACTTGGAGATATAATCGACGACTAATAAAATATAGTGTTTACCATTCGAAGGAGGGAATGGTCTCATGAAATCAATCCCCCATACGTCGAATAATTCAAGCTCCAAGATAGTGTTCATTGGCATTGCGTTCTTCCATGAAATGTTGCCTGTGCGTTGGCACCGATCACATTTCATTGCGTAGTCAGCCGCATCCTTGAACAATGTAGGCCAAAAGAATCCACTTTGCAAAACTTTGGCTGCGGTGCGCTGCCCTCCAAAGTGCCCACCATATGGTGAGTCGTGGCATTGTGATAATATGCATTGTTGAGCAGCATTTTGTACGCATAACCGAATAATCTAATCTGCACCTCTCTTATACAGGTTTGGCTCATCCCAATAATAATGTCTGCATTCATGCTTGAGCTTTTTCTGTTGGTGATAGGTGTAGTCTTCAGGGAATTGCTCGCAAACTAAATAATTAACAATGTCCTCATACCAGGGCAATTCTTCTATGTGGAATAGCTACTCATCTGGGAACACGACACTGACCTCAGACTCGTTGCGGTTAACTTCAGGATTTTCCAGTCTAGACAAGTGATTCGCAACTTGATTCTCTGTCCCCTTCCGGTCAATTATTTCTATATCAAATTCTTGAAGGAGAAGAACCCATCTGATCAACCTCGGCTTTGCATCCTTCTTTGTCATTAAATATTTGATTGCCGAGTGATTGGTGTGAATGAGTACCTTAGTTCCCAACAGATATGCCCAAAATTTTTCCAATGCAAAAATCATAGCCAAGAGTTTTTTCTCTGTAGTGGTATAATTTGTTTGAGCGGGGTTTAACGTCTTACTCGCATATGCGATGGGATGAATTTTTTTTTCTCTTTTGCGCTAAAGCTACTCCCATCGCATACCCACTTGCATCACACATGATTTCAAATGGCAGTGTCCAGTCTGGCGCAATCAACACGGGTGCGGTAATCAGCGCATCTTTTAAAACTCTGAATGCGTTGAGGCAATTGTTGTCAAACTCAAATTTTCTGTCCGCCTCTAACAACGCACTCAGTGGTCGTGCTATCTTAGAAAAGTCCTTGACAAATCATCTATAGAATCCAGCATGCCCCAAGAAGCTTCACACAGCCTTCACGCTGGTTGGAGGTGGAAGTTTTTCAATTGCTTCAATTTTTGCTTTGTCCACCTCCAATCCATCCCGGGAGACCTTATGTCCCAACACTATGCCCTTCTCAACCATGAAATGACATTTTTCCCAATTGAGCACCAGATTCATCTCTTCACATCTTTTCAGAATCTTCTCCAAATTGGCTAAACAGACTTCATAAGTGTTCCCATAAACGAAGAAGTCATCCATAAATATTTTCATAGAGTCCTTAAGATAATCTGAAAAGATCGCCACCATGCACCTTTGGAACGTGCTTGGCACATTGTAGAGGCCAAACGACATGCGGCGAAAAGCAAACGTCCCATATGGGCAGGTGAATGTGGTCTTGTCTTGATTTTCAGAAGCTATCATGATTTGATTGTATCTGGCATACCCATCCAGAAAGCAGTAAAAATCATTCCCTGCTAGTCAGTCTAACATTTGATCAATGAATGGCAGAGGGAAATGATCTTTCTTTGTGGCCGCATTCAACTTGCGGTAGTTCATGTATATGCGCCATCCAGTGATGGTTCTTTGTGGTATTAATTCGTTGTTCTCATTTGGGACTACCGTCATTCCGCCCTTCTTCGACAGCTTCTCATTCTGCCCCAAAAATGTGTACTTCAAATGGGTTGGTAAGGTTTTTTATTCAAGTGTTGGTGGCTCCACTAGGGAAGGTTGTGTTATTTTTCATTCTTCTTTTTTAGTTGGCTCTACTTCTTGCTTTGCGATCATTTCGTCTTCCTTGTTTGTTTTTGTTGTGATCGCATTGCAGGCAACAACGGATGCGCTGGCATCCTCTTCTTCATACTCTTCATCAGAATTTTCTTCTTCAATCAAATTCAGGTCATCATTAGAATTTTGCAAGTCTTCTTCATCCGGAAACTTCATGGCACGAATTATATTAAATTTGAGCTTCTGTTCATTGATACTCAGAGTGATTTCTCCCTTATGCACATCAATTTGAGCTCAACCCATTGATAGAAAAGGTCTCTTCAGAATAATGGGCACATCTTTGTTAGCCTTATAGTCTAGGATGATGAAGTCAGCTGGCAGGATAAATTTTTCAATTGTTATCAGCACATCCTTCACCTTACCTTTTGGATGAACCAGAGATATGTCGGCCAGTTGGAGAGTCACTGATGTGGGCACAAGTTCCCCCACATTTAGCTGTCTAAAGATTGACAGAGGCATCAAATTTATTCTGGCCCCTAAGTCACACAGGGCTTGCCTAATGTAGAGTCCTCCTATGAAGCATGGAATGGTAAAGCTCCCAGGATCGCTCATCTTCGATGGGATTATTGATTTGGAACTTTGTGTTAACGCCACCATGGCAAATTTTCCAGCTCTTCTCTTCTTAGTTACCATATCCTTCAGAAACTTGGCGTTGCAGGAATTTCCTCAATTGCTTCACTGAAAGGAATATTAACATGCAATTGCTTTAACATAGATGAGAAGTGTTGGTACTGTACCTCTTCGTTTATCTTCTTCCTTAGTCTCTGTGGGAAAGGAGGTAATTGAACTTTCACGGTTCTCGTTTCAATTGGCTTTGAGGTCGATGCAACCTCTGGTTCTACTACTTCTTTTTCTCTTTCCTCTTCTTGCATCACCGTAATCTCTGGTTCAACTGCAATGGAAGTTGTTCTACTATGCTCCTTCTTTTCTCCCTCCACAGTCTTCCCACTACACAATATCACAGCCTGACATTACTCCTTACCTGATCCCCCCGGGTTGCGTGGAAGATCAATTGAACTTGGCAGCGCCTCTTGCGGTCTACTTTTCAGCTCACTCGCAATCTGGCCCATCTGTAATTCGAGATTGCAGATGGACGTGGCCTGACTTTGAAGCACGGTTTCATTTTTCTCTATATATTGCTTCAATAGGCTCTCCAAAGAAGAGGATTGTGGTGGTTGTTATGAGCTACTTGCTTGATTGCTCGGTTGACTGTTGTTGCGAGGGAAGAATCCTAGTGGCCTTTCTTTTTGCGCCACAGGTTGGAAATTTTGTTGTTTATTCTTCCAAGCAAAATTAGAGTGGTTTCTCCACCCGGGGTTGTAGGTGTTTGAAAAGGGGTTATTCTTTACAAAGTATACAGATTGTGGATTTTACGGGCAATCTTCCATCGCATATGATAACTTATAGAAATACAAGTTATTTATACTATTTTATTTAGATATTGCGGCAAAAAGAAAGAAAAGTTGCGTCAATAGTATAGAAATTGTCTAAAAAATTCGAAAATTATAAAATGTCATCAATACACCCACTAACACCATTGCGATGGTAGAATAGAATGTTTTAATTTCTGTTTGCAGGAAATCAGTCACTATATGCGTTCATGGCTCAAAGATGAAAGAAACAACGCATCTACGTTGCATTGAGCCTATCATTCAGGAATGAAGAGATGATCAACGCAATGATGACACATGCGACAATCGATCAAGAGCTTAGTGATCAATGCAAATTCAATCGCACCCGGTAATAAAAAATAACACCGCATGCGGCGATCGATCGAAGATGTAAAGAGCAACGCATTTGCGGATGATTCGGACGAATGTACAACTTTCAGTTGCGCATTTCTGACGGGTTGATTGCGTAACAGAAGGAATATTCACTCTGTCATTTCAGGAACTACCATAACCATAAAGTGGGGACCACGAAGTCAAAGAGCCAAGCTTCGCATATAAATAGCTTATGCAAATTCACTGAGAGATATACTTGAATACATAGAGACGTGTATATACTGATATGAGAGAGAGAGACTGGTTTGAGCAACTTTTCACACCCCCTCCCTAGCCTTAGCCCAGACCTGGAAGGTAGCGTGAGGGTACACTAGTAGTATTCTAAGACAACATTTAAATTTAACATTTCCCCTCTTATCTATTAAAGATTTTAACATGTTTACAATAATCAATCTAACTTTCATACACATAGTTCAATTTCCTATATTCTTTATTACATGATCCGATCCGTGCCCTAAGAATTTACCAAGTCTTGGTGTGTTGATGGTTAGTAGACTCTTTCCTGAACACTCTGCTTTACTACCAGGGGGGATATAAGAAAACATTTGGAAGAGTGTGAGCTACTAAGCCTAGTGAGTGGTTCTTTTAGAATAATAATCACTTTGCAAAACATGTTTTTGGGAAATCAATCACACAATCTATGAATGATCATGTGTACATTCATTCAATTATCATCCTCTAGTTCCATGCTATACTTGGCATGTTCATATCATGGATATGTTATCAATCCTAACAACTTGTTATGGAAACTTTCCTATCACCCACTTTTCCCACCAATGTGCACATCGACAATTCCTTTCTCGCTAGTCATGCTTAGGTAACTTGACTATATTTCCCGCCGGTTGTCATCGACTATTATTTCCCGCTGACCGAGGCCGACTATATTTTCCTGCCAAGCACCTTTTATTAAGCATGCGAACTTATGTAATCTAGGTATAATCTCAGTTTCTATAGCAATTTCACAAGTAATATCATGGCAACAACATAACATCATAAGCATGCATTTGGCACTTACATATGCATTTATCCACATATCAACGCATAAAACCAAGTAAACACTCACCGTAAGCAAGTTTTCCCACTAAAATCACCTTGAGAATACCTTCCTGAGAATTCCTCCATATCAATGGAAGTTCCTCAATTAATACTTGTTATATCAATAAATAATGTCAAACTAGCCAAAATACCATTATAAAATGAAAATACCAGCTTACCCTACTCCAATTTAGCCAAAATCCCAAAATTAGCCTCTTTAGAGGTTATTTGGACCGTGGTAGGCAGCTGGGCGTGCGTTGCACTGGGCATGATGTGTCGCACGGGGGAGGCAGCTACGCTGGGCTGGCGCATGGGATGCATTGAGCGAGGCACGCGTGGACGGACGGATGGACGGATGCAACACTGCGTACGCGCAGGGTGTGGGATGGCTGTGCATCCGGTTGACTCAATGCCTCACCAATGCAAACTTTGTTTCTTTTGATCTCCAATCAACTCGGTAGCCTAATAACTCAAACGTAACTCTCTAAATATGCTCTCAACACATGATTTAGGTGATGGTATGAATAAATTCCTCTTGCCCAACCCCTCTATTTATAGCCATTCCAAACTCACTCCATGGTGACAACTCAACTCTCATTTGTCTCACTTTGGAGCTACCAACACTCAAACTACCCAGCCTAGCCTTGAGTTGTTCTCATTTCAGCTTGCTAGCCAAAATCTCCTTTTTTGCATGAAATCTCCTTCACCTACCTCCTGCTTGAGGTGATAAGACTTCAATTGCATGAAATCTTCTTTGTCCACCTCCTACTAGAATTTTGTGTGATCCTTCTTTTACCACTTAAATCACTTAAATACTTCACATATTTCTCTACTTAAATTGTTTAAGACTTATGCTCATATACTATTGGCATCCTCCCTTGAAGTTCTCCATTAATTAGCCTTACCTTTTATCATTAACGCATAGCAACTCACCCTTCCTTCTGTTGGATTTTATGTTAGAAAACTCGTTGTTTGTAAGTTAATAAACATGTTCTGTTTTGTTTTTCGATAAAGTTGTTATTGAAATTATAATCTTAAATCCAATAAACTAAGGTCCTAAGGCTATTTAATGTAGTTTGAACTTTATGTAGTGACATAAAGATGGATCAGGTTCAAATATATAGCCAAAATGGTCTATAGTATATGAATAAGGTTGGCCGCCTTATTCTGGGGACACTATGGATGCGGCCCACTTTGTAATTAGTACAAACGATGTGATCCTGAATCGTTCATAGAGAGATATGTGAGCGGGGGCATCCTATGTAAAGAGTTTACATAAGACTGAACCATGAAATAGTCACTTTTTACGTTCTAAATACCGTTTTATGTATAAAACTGATTATTTCGTTAATTGATGACCTAGGTAACTTAATCTTAATCCTGAGCTAACTATGAACTCCTGTTCACTTGGAATTATCCTTAGATTTGCATAGATGAGGGCAGCTCAATATTGCTGGCCCAATAAGCCTCCCATTTCAGGGGTAAGATCGGGTGAATAGTTGGGAACATAGGGTGCAAGACGGAATTCACTTCTACCCATCATAGGGATAGTAGATAGGTTGTTCCCTTTAGTACTGAATCCAGGTCTTAAACAAGGGGCCCCATCCTCTCCTTGGCCTGAGAGGGATTCGGTTTATAAGTTGGACCTTAATCCAATTGTTCATTAGAGGATCAGTGGAACTTAAGGAACAAGATGTAGTCTTAGGGGTAAAACGGTTTTTATGACCCAGCCAAGATTACGAACAACCTGTGAAGGATTAACTTACTAATCATGGTTATATAAAATGGACACAAATATATCTATAGTGAGGGGAGTGCAACTACGGGACTTTAGTGGAATGACCCGTTATTTAACGAATGTTGATTAGCTCCGTCTAAAGAGTTTAGCTAGCTAATCTCAGATCGTTGGAGCCCATGATCTAGGTCCATTAGGTTCCCCTGCTAGCTCATATGGAATAAACTTAGAACAGTATGATAGAATAATTCGAATTATTCGAATTATGTAGAGAGAGAGAAACCGACAAGTATATGTGATATAGTGATCGGGTTTTTTAGCTTAGAGATACAACTTTAATATTTAAATGTGATTTAAATATCAAGAATATGAAAATGTTCATATTCCGAAGCTCGAAAATGATGGAAATGGTCAAAGATGTAAAAAGTCAAAGAGTTGACTTTTGACTTTAAAAATCAAACTTTAACCGACCTTATATTCAAATTTGATTTGAATTTCGAGAAAATGTATGCGGGTTCATTCTCAGGAGGTTAAAATTAGTCAACACGAGAAAAATCATAAAAAGTCAAAATGTTGACTTTTTGGTCAAAGTTTGACTTTGACCGAATGACTATTTTGCCCTTTGACTATAGTTAGTGGAAAATCCAAACTTTTGTAGGATAATTCCACTAACAAAATAGTGGGCTACGTGTTGGCTTATAATGGAGACATTAAGTCCACTAAGTGAGTGGATTCTAGGTGTTGGGTTTTTGTGAAGTTTTTTCATGCAATTGTTGCATGCCTTTTTTTCTATAAATTCGGCTCTTCAATTTAGTTAAAAGACTTTTGCCATTTTGAAAATTAGTTTTTGCAATTTTGGAAATTGGTTTTCATATTTGGGCTGGAAAAATCACAACTTTGAAAAAAAGAGAAAAACCCAAACCTACCCAAATTCCATCTTATTTTCCATCTCTTTTCTCTCTCTTGATTTCCTTCATCCACCGGATCCCACAACTCGGTTTTGAGTCCAGAGGATAGTAGGTCAACTCTAGCGGTGTTTCGAAAGAGTTCGGGTCGAGATTCAACGAGGAAAAGCGGTTTTCGGGAGCTTCAAAGGTAGTATCCTACACTTTTAATTCACTGTTTTTCCCTTTATGATGCATGCTTATTTCCTTTAATTTAAGAGCAATTAGAGTGTAATTAGATCTTAATTCCGCTGTGTATGTCTCGTGTTCCATCACTTCATCAAAGTTCCACTTAGCCAACGCATGAGTTGGCCATCACCAATGCATAGGGTGGCCGCTCACCATTGACGCATGGCTTGCTAGGTGTGATTGCTCGGCCTACTAAGCATGGACGCACGGTGCTGACAATCGATGCATGGGCGTGCTGCCTAGGCGCTTGCGCGCTTGGCTGCATAGGCACGCTTAGTCGCATGGGTGTGTCTTGTCACATGGGCGTGCGCGCTTGGCATACACCATCGACGCATGGGCTGCATGCTTGATGCACGACCTGTGCACTTGTTCTCGACGCATGGCTACGTGCTTGGCATATGGCTTGTGCGCTTGGCTTCAACGCATGGCCTGTGCGCCTAGCATGCTCATTCGATGCACACCTCCGACCCGTGTCCCCATGGCTCATGTATGCCCTTGCATTGGTTGTATGCAAACCCTTAACCATTTTTCAAGTCTTCTTGCTTCCATCCTCCATACCTGTCTCTTATACACATCTAGATGTGTATAAGAGACAGGCTCATGTATGCCTTTGCGTTGGTTGTGTCAACCCTTAGCCATTTTTCAAGTCTTCTTGCTTCCATCCTCCATGCCTTCTTGCATCCAACATGTTTTAAACCCTTCATAGGGTTTGGATTTTTGACCACCTTTTTAGGTAATTTTGATGTTTTCCCCCTTTTGTTCCAATATCCTTACTTAGGATTTTTCTTCTCTATTTAACTTCCCACTTTAGATTTAATGTTAGGGTCTTACAGACTTCTAGAGTAGATCCGAGAAGAATCAAAAGACAAGGCCAAGAGGTGAGTCTCCGGACAAAGAATCCTTCCAATCCCTGCCGTTGAAGCTCTGTACGAAGGTCATTTCTACCAGAAGAGTAAGCTTGAGAGGGAAGCTCTCCTCTCCATTTTTACCACACGCCGACAAGCAAAACCTCCGCCCAGGATCTGTGTCAAGACATTGACACTTTTTTGTATTTGTTTCTAATCTCTATTTCATCACTTGTATTCATCTCCTTAATCTTTCATTCACACCATGTATCAAACGCTTAATCTTAGTATTAAATGTTATGATCATTACCATTATCATCTCACTGTCTATTTCTGTTCATCCATAATCCATTTTCTTTATGACGTTTTCCTAATTCCCTAGGTAATTAGCAAGAATTAAGCAAGTAAATTAATTTGTGTTAAGGAAATGATTAAGTTTAGCTAAAGCATGCTCGATGGCATCTTCACCTGTGAGAGCAAAAGTGAAGATGTTATTCCACCTATCGAGAGAGGGTTGGAAGAATGCGTTAACTAAAGCGAGAAGTACTTCCAGAGATGGAAGCAACCTTGCGTTCATCACGTTCATCCCTATTTCACCATAAAGATATGGGAACGCGACCGATCATCAAGAGGTGTACACCAAGGGAAAGCGGAACCTTAGTTGCATCTTTAATGCAATTAACAACTTGCATTGTTTTTACTATTTACTCTCTCTTTCTAATTCACCCATAAAAACTTTCCATCACATACCACGATTCTTTGTATAACTTCACAGTCAGTCTCAAACTCAGTATCATGTATCATGTATCTTGTATCACATTAGTTTAGGATTGTATTTTCAACGCAACTTTATTTTATCAATGCAATTTTATTTTCATCGCACTTTAGATTCCTGTATAAATCCAATTCTTTATTAATTGTAAAAACCGGTCGCATATACCACATCAGTAACACATTAACGAAAATAATCCCTGTGTTCGACCTCGGATTATTCTGAGAAAATTGCATTGGAATTATACTTGGTTTCAGTGCAAGGAAACTTATGATACACATTACTCTATTGCATACTACAAGCATATCATTAACAATGCATATTTAAAAGTAGTGTGCATAAGCGATAACACAACATGGCATTCCATTTTTTTTAGTGTTACAAGTTTATGGCAACATGAGCTTGTAGCATATTATCTATTGTCACAATGCATGGATAACACATCCATTCTTATGTCATCAAGTTTATGGCGCCGTTGTCGGGGACATGGACTTGTTCATTCATTCATATTCATATTTGTCCACATGCTCAAAGATAAAATTTTTAGCATATCATTTATGGCGCCGTTTTCGAGGATGGTAACGGTTAGTGTTGAATACTTTTGTGGTATTTTGTAGGACAGATCCCTTTGTACTGGCTGTTTATCGCGAAGAGCATTCTGACGGTTTATGAGTACTGAAGTGATCTAAAAATTCTAAGCTGACCCAGAGATCAGGTGTATTTTTTTCACAAGAGGACATCATAACAAAATTAGGCGACGAAGAATCAATATGGCAGATAATAACGAGGCACCCAAAGGGAAACAAAAGGAAAATTGGCCAGTGCAGGACCTTGTATTTCTTGCTGCTGATCGCAACATCCCAATGAGGAACTATGCAGCGCCAAATTTTTATAATTTCTCGCTCAGAATTTCTAGACCCACGGTTGAGAAGAATGCAAGTTTTGAGATAAGGTCGATAATGCTTCAAATGATTCAAAATGCGGGCCAATTCAGAGGTCTATAAGGAGAAGACCCGCATGCTCATTTGACCCGTTTCGTAGAAATATGCAATGCATTCTCCATACCTGGTGTGACTCTAGAAGGAATCAAATTGTATCTCTTCCTGTATACACTGAGGGATGAGGCAAGAAGGTGGGCTCAGTCATTAGAGCCAGATGAAATCAATTCATAGGATCAGTTGGTTGAAAGATTTATGAATAAGTTCTTCCCTCCAGCCGTCAACGCAAGGAGACGGAGGGATGTGTTGAATTTTGAACAAAAGGGTTATGAAACTTTGAGCACCGCCTAGGTGCGATTTAGGCAATTAGTGAAGAACTGTCCGCACATCGGGATTCCCGATTGCGTTCTGATGGAGACTTTTTATAATGGCTTGGATCAATCAACGCAAGCAGTTGCTGATGCCTCCACGGCAGGAGGATTAATGGACAAAATGTATACGGAAGCAAAGATCATCTTAGATCACATTTCGCGAAATTCAGATGAGTGGTTAGATAACAGGTATGAGGAAAGAGGTTCGAAGCAAAGAAGAGTAGAAGATACCATTGTACCAACTGATACAATGAACACCCTGGTAGACTAGATGACCACAATGACCTCGCTCCTTCAGACTATGGCTATTCAACAAGGACATCTCTCTCAAGGTTCAGCGCTAGCCAATGTGTTGACACATGTGGTCGCAATAAATTGCGTTCAATATGGAGAGGGACATTCAGTGGAAGTCTGCCCGTTGAATCAACAACCCATATACTCTATTTATAATGAATCATTCGGCAACACCTACAACCTTGGTTGGCGGAATCATCCAACTTTCAGTTGGGGCGGGAATCACAACCAGGGAGGCCAAGGTAATCATCAGAACAGTTATCATGAGAATCGAGGCAACCCTCTGGTTTTCATTAATTAGGATCAAAGTCCAGGTAATCTTCAGAGTATACCACCCTACGACCAACCGTTCTTTTCTGACACCTTTTGCAGTACCTCGTCTTTGGAATCGTTATTGAAACACTATATTGAGAAGAGCGAGGCAATTAAGTAATTGCAAGCTTCCTCCCTTAGAAACTTGGAGGAACAGATTGAACAGCTTGCGATTGAACTTAAGAATAAAACGCCTGGTACGCTGCCTAACAGTTCGGGAGCATCGGGGCACGTGGTAAAGAACAATGTCAAGCAGTGACATTGAGAAGTGGTAAAACAACAGTCCCCGTGTCACTTGTGCCAGATTCAGTAACAAGACCAGTAGATTTAACCATCAACGATGACCCGTCAACCATTAATGACAGAGTTACCAGTTCATAAGAAAGTACATCTAAAAGGATGAATCTCAGCAGGACTCTAATGCAAAGTCAACGCAACCTCTAGCTCTTAAAACATAGCAAACACAGGACCTCAATGAACAACCAATTGAACAGGAAGTACAGCGGGATCCTCCACCTTTCCCGTCCAGGTTGAGAAAGAAAGATGACAGCAAACAATTCCAGAGATTTCTAGACGTTCTCCGACAATTACATATTAACATTCCCTTGATAGAAGCATTGGAACAGATGCTGAGCTATACGAAATTCCTCAAGGACATACTTGCCAATGAGAGGAAGATCAGGGAGAATGAAACTGTTGCGTTAACATATGAATGTAGTGCGTTGTTTCAAAACAACATCCCCACCAAAATGAAAGATCCTGGGAGTTTCACATTGCTCTGCTCAATAGGGGGAAAGAAGGTCGAAAATGCACTGTGTGATTTGGGGGCGAGTATAAACCTAATGCCCTTTTCAATCTTCAAAAAGTTGAATATCAGCAACGCAAGACCAACTACAATTACATTGCAGTTGGCCGATAGATCAATAACGCATCCCGAGGGTAAAATAGAGGATGTACTTGTGCAAGTAGATAAGTTCATCTTCCCTGCTGACTTTATCATATTAGATTATGAAGCTGATGTTGAGGTGCCTATCGTCTTGGGTTGCCCATTTCTTGCAATAGGGCGAGCACTGATCGATGTACAAAAGGAGAACTTACCATCAAGGTCGACGATCAACAAGTTAAGTTCAACATTCTCAATGTGTTGAATTACCCGAGTGATATGGAAAATTGTGAATATGTTGAGGAATTGCAGGAAGAACATTGGCACGAGCCCTTAGAAGAATCGAGGACGAGGATTTTGGGATCGGCGCAATGTGGGTGGAAAATTGCATCGCAATTCAAATTGAGTCAAATTTTGAAACACTCAAGTTATCTGAACGAACAATGCAACGTACTAAACCATCCTTAGAAGAACCACCCATGTTAGAATTGAAGTCATTGCCTGTGTACTTCAAATATGCTTATTTAGAAGGTAATAACACTTTACTGGTTATTATATCTGCCACACTAAGCAAAGAGAAGGAGGAAGCACTGATTCAAATCCTAAAAAACAATGCAAAGGCTTTGGGATGGACCTTGGCAGACATTCGAGGAATCAGGCCATTGTATTGCATACACAAGATTCGTCTGGAAGAAGGAAAAACAGGATCTATAGAAAGGCAACGTCGATTGAACCCTGCCATGAAAGAGGTTATGAAGAAAGAGATAGTGAAGTGGCTTGATGCAGGCGCCATTACCCTATATCTGATAGCAGCTGGGTAAGCCCAGTGCAATGCGTTCCAAAGAAAGGGGGAATGATAGTCGTCACCAACAACAAGAATGAATTAATTACCACAAGGACAACTACAGGGTGGAGAATATGTATGGATTACTGCAAATTAAATCTGGCCACTAAGAAGAACCACTTCCCATTCCCGTTTTATTGATCAAATGATCGACTTGTGGGGAACGAGTTCTTTTGTTTTCTTGACGGTTACTCAGGGTACAACCAAATTGCGATTGCGCNCAAGTAGATAAGTTCATCTTCCCTGCTGACTTTATCATATTAGACTATGAAGCTAATGTTGAGGTGCCTATCATCTTGGGTCGCCCATTTCTTGCAACAGGGCGAGCACTGATCGATGTATAGAAAGGAGAACTTACCATCAGGGTCGACGATCAGCAAGTTAAGTTCAACGTTCTCAATGCGTTGAAATACCTGAATGATATGGAAAATTGTCAATATGTTGAGGAATTGCAGGAAGAACCTTAGCACGAGCCCTTAGAAGAATCAGAGGACAAGGATTTTGAGATTGGCGCAATGTGGGAGGAACATCGTGTCGTAATTCAAATTGAGTCAAATTTTGAAACACTCAAGTTATCTGAACGAACAACGCAATGTACTAAGCCATCCTTAGAAGAACCACCCATTTTAGAATTGAAGTCGTTGCCTGTGCACCTCAAATATGCTTATTTAGGAGGCAATAACACTTTATCGGTTATTATATTTGCCTCACTAAGCAAAGACAAGGAGGAAGCACTAATTCAAATCCTAAAAAACAATACAAAGGCTTTGGGATGGACCTTGGTAGACATTCGAGGAATCAGTCCCTCGTATTTCATGCACAAGATTCGTCTGGAAGAAGGAAAAACAGGATCTATAGAAAGGCAACGTTGATTGAACCCTGCCATGAGGGAGGTTATGAAGAAAGAGATAAAACAACTTTCACGTGCCCCTTTGGCACATTTTCATTCCGTCGCATGCCGTTTGGACTCTGTAATGCACTAGGTACCTTCCAAAGATGTATGATGGCAATCTTTTCAGATTTCTTGGCGGAGTCAGTCGAGGTATTTATGGATGATTTTTCAGTTTTTGGCAATACTTATGACTCCTATTTATCAAATCTTATGGAAACTAATCTTGTTCTGAACTAGGAGAAATGCCACTTTATGGTTGAAGAAGGAATTGTCCTAGGTCACAAAATATCAAAGGCAGGATTGGAAGTTAATCAAGCGAAAATCGACGCAATTTCCAAGTTACCACCACCAATCAATGTGAAAACACTTAGGAGTTTTCTGGGACATGCACAGTTTTATCGAAGATTTATCCGCAACTTTTCTCAGATCACAAGGCCCCTATGTGCGCTCCTCGAGAATGACCGTGAATATGATTTTGATGATGCATGCGTCGAAGGATTTCACACGTTGAAAAATGCGCTCATCACCGCACCCATTCTGATTGTGCCGAATTGGACGCAACCTTTTGCGTTGATGTGTGACGCTAATGGATATGCTGTGGGCGCAGCCTTGAGTTAGCGCAAAGATAAGGTTTTGCATCCTATATATTATGCTAGTAAAACGTTGAATGATGCACAGGAAAATTATACAACCACGAAAAAAGAAATGCTTGCAGTGGTATTTGCACCGGAGAAATTTTGACAGTACTTGATTGGAGCAAATGTTTTGGTGTACACTGATCATTCTGCGATCAAATACCTTATGACAAAGTAGGATGCGAAACTGAGACTGATAAGGTCGGTGTTACTCCTACAAGAATTTTACCTAGAGATCAAGGACCGGAAGGGCACCGAGAACCAAGTCGCAGATCATCTATCAAGAGTGGAAAATTGCGAGGTTTAGGAGAAAGAAAATGACATTGAGGAAAGATTCCCTGACGAGTTGCTGATGTCGGTATGCGTTAATGTTCCATGGTATGCGAACATTGTAAACTTCATAGTTTGTGGCCAAGTACCCGAAGACTACACGTACCAGCAGAAGAAGAAGCTGAGACATGACGTTAAGTTTTATTTCTGGGATGATCCCTTTTTGTATCAAATTGGACCTGATCATATCTTGCGTCGATGCGTTCCTGAGCATGAGGCCAAGCACATTTTCGAGCTTTGTCATGAGTCCCTTTATGGAGGACATTTTGAGGAGCAGCGAACTGCTGCAAAAGTCTTACAGAGTGGCTATTTTTGGCCAACACTATTCAAGGACGCCCATGCCCATGTTGTGCAGTGCGATAAATGCCAGAGAACAGGGAACATGTCTAGAAGAAATGAAATGCCCTTGACTTCAATCTTGGAAATCGAATTATTTGATGTATGGGGAATCGACTTTATGGGCCCTTTTTCGCCTTCAGAAGGTCATCAATACATCTTGGTCGCGATTGACTATGTATGGAAGTGGGTTGAGGCCATCGCATGTGCTAAGAACGATGCGGCCACGGTGGTGAAATTTCTCAAGAAGAATATTTTTACCCGATATGGAACGCCCCGGGCCTTAATCAGCGATGAGGGCTCACATTTCATCAACCGCATAATCACCAACCTGTTGACTAAGTTTAATGTCAGCCACAGAGTTGCAACCACATACCACCCACAAACCAATCGGCAGGCAGAAATTTCGAACCAATAGATCAAAACTATCTTGAAGAAGGTAGTCAGTACCTCCAGGAAGGATTGGTCACCCAAGCTCGATGAAGCACTGTGGGCATAGAGGACTTCATTAAAAACTACAATTGGAATGTCCCCATATGCTCTGGTCTTTGGAAAATCTTGTCATCTGCCTCTCGAGTTGGAACACAAGGCAATGTGGGCAAGAAAGAAGCTGAACTTTGATCTAGCAAGTGCGGGGAAAGTCCGAAAGTTGCATTGAACCAGCTGGTCGAGTGGCGAATGAACGCCTACAAAAATGCCAAGCTCTATAAGGAGAGAACCAAGAAATGGCATGATGACTGCATAAACAAGCGGACATTCTTCGAGGGTCAACAGGTACTTTTGTTTAATGCACATTTGCGATTGTTTCCAGGGAAGTTGAAGTCCCGCTGGTCTGGGCTATTCCGCATCAAGACTATTTTTCCTCATGGCGCAGTGGAGCTAACAACTGAAGATGGGAACAATGTATTGAAAGTCAATGGTCAATGAATTAAGCCCTACTATGGGGATGACATGGATTGACGGATGGAGACCATCGACTTAGGCAAGCAGGATTAACCGCTTGTGGGGATGCTATTGTGGTAACTCTGAAAAACTTCTTTCAATCAACATCCCTATATCTATGTTTAATGGCTTTCTTTACAGCTTTCATTTACTGATTTCTAAATTGCGTTATTTACTGCTTATTAGAATTAACCTTTAATGCTTCATGTGTTTACTTTTAATTTAATTCAATTGTGTATTTCCATGTTGTGATTAATTTCTTTACTTTTATGCATTAGTAGCGCTGTTCTTAAAATTTCTGTGAATGACTGAATAAAATGATGAACACCGCAAAGTCTTATCGACTTGTGTGTTTGATGAATTAAAAAGAAAAATAAAGATTGGTATGCATTGCGATGATGGGTACATTTTGTGATAACAAGATACACTTTGCGTCCATCCAACCTAAATGCATTGCGTTGAGGGGTGTGTTGCGCTCGTATGTATTTTTCGCCCGTCCTTAGCGAAAATGCACTATGTTGAGGTAGTGTTGCGTCAGTAGAAATACCGTGCATCCGTCCTCCAGAAATGAGCTGAGTTGAGGGGTGTGTTGCGATGATACATGCGTTGTTGCCCGTCCTCTACAAATATGCATTTGCGTTAGTGGAAACAGGGTCTGAATCAAATAAAAAAGATAATTTCATTCATTATTTTTCTATGTATAGAAGCTAATTCTTGATTCTTTGTACATGCTTAAAATTTTGTATTGCGTTATTTGTAATTCTTTGTATGCTTGGTTAATTTTCAATACAACTGAGTAGCAATTCTTTCTACAACTAAGTAGAAATTCTTTCCATATGTGTTAGTCTCTTCTTTATCATCCTTTGTCAAGTATTGCGATGTTCTTTATCTTTTATTTTGCATTATTCATGGTGCTACCATGATGAATTATATGCATACACTTAGTAACATTTCCCACACTTTGTATTTTCTGACTAACACTTAGATAATTCGTAACAATAGCACTGCTTTACCTTTTATCCTTAAAAATTCTGCTCAAACCTTCTTTTCAGAATTTTGACTAAGTGTTTTGTCTATTCTATCCAAAACGATGCAATGAGGACCTTGCGCATCTCTAAATTTAGGGGTGGGGAAGGTTTAAGCAGATACGACCAAGTGAATGCGGTCATTAGAAAAATGCGTTCATTACCATTAAAAAAAATTCATATGAAACTCAAATGTCAGCGTAAGGGAAATTCCAAAACAATCCCAACCTGATAAGAGTTAGTTGTGAAAGGAACCTGCTCGTAGTTGGATGTTCGCATGACACACGTGGGAGCAAGCCAAAACGAAGGTGGGTTTCCAAGAACGACGCAATATGAAAAGAGAAAAAAAAATGAGAGAAAAACAAAAGAATATAAGAGATAACTCCTTTAACTAGCAAAAGTTAAACTTAGCTGAAAATCAAGAGTTGAAGTTGAGATTGGCACACAACCATTGGATGTTCGCATCACACCGTGGGAACAAGCCAAGATGAAGGGTGAAACCATGATCAACAGTCTCTAATAAAATAATGCAACCCGACCACCGCATTCAAGACGCATCAAGTTTTTGCAAGAAGAGGTAAACATTCTTTTTATAGCTAGAAGGGAATTTTTTAGTAGAGATTTGTTGTATAGAAGAATAAAGTAGGGCATGTTTATGAATTATCAAGGATAGAAGGAAATTGCGTTGTTAAGTAATGTTGCCTAGGTGGAGAATTCGGAGCAACCAATCGACGCAAAATTTAGGATAAGAACTGAACAATATTGCCTTGGTAGAAAATATGCTTGAGGACAAGCATATATCTAAATTTGGAGGTGTGATAACTTGTAGAAATACAAGTTATTTATATTGTTTTATTTAGATATTGCGGCAAAAAGAAAGAAAAGTTGCGTTGATAGTATAAAAATTGGCTAAGAAATGCGAAAATTATAAAATGTCGTCAATACACCCACTAACACTATTGCGATGGTAGAATAGAATGTTTTAATTTATGTTTTGCAGGAAATCAGTCACGACATACATTCATGGCTCAAAGATAAAAGAAACAACGCATCTACGTCACATTGCGCCCATCATTCAGGAATGAAGAGATGATCAACGCAATGACGGCGCATGCAAAAATCAATCAAGAGCTTAACGATCAACGCAAATTCAACCGCATATGGTAATAAAAAATAACACCGCATGCGGCAATCAATTGAAGATATAAAGAGCAACGCATTTGCAGAGGATTCAAACGAATGTACAACTTTCAGTTGTGCATTTCTGACGGGTTGATTTTGTAACAGAAGGAATATTCACTCTGCCATTTCAGGAACTACCATAACCATAAAGTGGGGACCACAAAGTCAAAGAGCCAAGCTTCACCTATAAATAGCTTCTGCAAATTCACTGAGAGATACATTTGAGTACATAGAGACGTGTATATACTGATCTGAGAGAGAGACTGGTCTAAGCGACTTCTAGAGTTGATCCAGGAGGAATCAAGAGACAAAGCTGAGAGGTGAGTCTCCAGGCAAAGAATCCTTCAAATCCTCGTCGTTGAAGCTCTGTACAAAGGTCATTTCTACCAGAAGAGCAAGCCTGAGAGGGAAGCTCTCCTCTCCATTTCTACCACACGTCGACAAGCAAAACCTCCACCCAGGATCTGTTTCAAGACGTTGACACTTTTCTGTATTTGTTTATAATCTCTATTTCATCACTTGTATTCGTCTTCTTAATCTTTCATTCACACCATGTATCGAACGCTTAATCTTAATATTAAATGTTATGATCATTACCATTATCATCTCTCAATCTATTTCTGTTCATCCATAATCAAGTAAATTAATTTGTGTTAAGGAAATGATTAAGTTTAACTAAAGCATGCTTGATGGCATCTTCACCTGTGAGAGCAGAAATGAAGTTTTATTCCACCTATCGAGAGAGGGTTGGAAGAATGCATTAACTAAAGCGAGAAGTACTTCCAGAGATGGAAGTAACCTTGCATTCATCACGTTCATCCCTGTTTCACCATAGAGATATGGGAACGCGGCCGATCACCGAGAGGTGTACACCAAGGGAAAGCGGAACCTTAGTTGCATCTTTAACACAATTAACAACTTACGTTGTTTTTACTATTTACTCTTTCTCTTTCTGATTCATCTATAAAGACTTGCCATCGCATACCACGATCCTTTGTATAACTTCACAGTCAATCTCGAACTCAGTATCATGTATCATGTATCTTGTATCACATTCGTTTAGGATTGTATTTTGAACGCAACTTTATTTTATTAACGCCATTTTATTTTTATCGCACTTTAGATTTATGTATAAACCCAATTCTTTATTAATTGTAAAAACCGGTCGCATATACCACATCAGTAACACATTAACGAAAACAATTACTGTGTTTGACCTCGGATTATTCTGAGAAACTTGCGTTGGAATTATACTTGGTTTCAGCGAAAGGAAACTTGTAATATGCATTACTCTATCACATACTACAAGCATATCATTAACAACGCATATTTAGAAGTAGTGTGCATAAGCGATAACACAACATGACATTCCATTTTTTTTTAGCGTTACAAGTTTATGGCAACATGAGCTTGTAGCATATTATCTATTGTCACAATGCATGTATAACACATCCATTCTTATGTCATCAAGTTTATGGCGCTGTTGCCAGGGACATGGACTTGTTCATTCATTCATATTCATATTTGTCCACATGCTTAAAGATAAATTTTTTAGCGTATTAGCATGCCCATCACCGCAAGTCACACACCTTGCGGTGTTTTGACTGATTGCATTGATTTGCCCATCTTGCGGTGTTGGGCTGCTGATTGCCATTCCTTGGATCAAATTCATCATTGCGGTCATTTGGTTTTGTAATGAAACAATCGCACCATTGTTTGCATCAGAGTCTTTTAGTCTCAATCTTTGGTCACTCTCTCTCCAATCTTCATGGTTCTTAGAGATGCAATCCAGGATATTCTTCGCCTCATCACAAGTTTTATCAAGCAGACCACCAGCAGCTGCCGCGTTGGCAGCGGTCTGCGAAGCGAGATTCAAACCATAATAGAAAATCTCCATTTGCAGGTAGTCTAGTAACCCATTATGCGAAAAATCCTGGACCAACCTTTTAAACCTCGCTCAAGCATCGTTGAGCGATTCGTCCATGTCTTGTTCAAAATTTGTAATAAGTTTCCTTCGTCTTGCATTCTCGGTAGGTAGGAAATACTTTTTCATAAATTTGTCCACTACCTACTCCCAAGAAGTGATCTCTCCTGGTTCGAGAGAATATGCCCATTTCCTAGCCTGCTCACAGAGAGAAAATGGGAATAATGTTAGTCGAACTTCTTCAGCAGAGATGTTCGAGAACACAAAAGTATTGCAGATTTCAATAAAAATTCGGAGGTGGGCGTGCGGATCCTCGCCACGCCTTCCTCCGAATTAACCTGCAGTCTGGATCATTTGCAACATCACCGGTTTCATTTCAAATCTGCTTCTGTAAAGGGCATGCCTCATGATTCCTAGAGAGAAATCATAGAGGTTTGGTGATGCATAATCCCTAATGGGCCTATTGCGATCGTTTGCCAACAGAATTGGATTCGACATGACATTATTATCATTTGGTACTCCATTTCCAGGCTGCTCCGCCATTCTTTGTGTTCTTTCTTGTTGTTGTTGGCGGTCTCTCAATCTTCGTCTAAAAGTCCTCTCAATCTCTGGGTCGTAATTCACCGGAGATTGAGAGTTCTGCAAAGAAATCAAAAAATTACCGTTAGCACTCTATTTTGTCGAAGTCCCCGGCAATAGCACCAAAAACTTGATGCTTGTATTTAGGAAGTGGAAATATGGATGGTATACGTTGATGGAATTGTGTTGTGCACTCAAGTTTCCCAGCGGAATTCAAGTGTAAATTCCTCTGAGTTTCCTGGTAAGTCCAGGGTCGAACACAAGGACTTGTGAAAACAGATTGCATTGGTAATTTTTATAAAGAATTTGTGGTAACCGAATAAATAAATAAAGTGTTGGGTTTGTTGTTTGCGTTGATGAAAAGTAAATAAATGCGGCGGAGTTTGAAAAGAGTTGGTAAACGGGAGATGCGATGAATATGCAGTGAACGAGTTGAGAAGGGTTTTAACTAACACTCCCTAGAATGCGTTCATGCTATGCGATCATGCAACATGCATACAACAATAAACCACCTCTTGGTGCGAATACCATGACTTCTAAGGCTAAAACACATACGATATATGCGACAAGTCTACAGGGACTACTCATAAACTTCTATTTCTATTTATGCGATGACAACATGACATCCACAAAAATATGCGACCACATAATATCATTCCCATCTCTAGGATGCATGCGATGCAGGTTGAAAAACAAAGCTTATCTCTAAGTCCCTATCTCTTGTTTATGCAGTTCTAATCTTGCTCTCTCAAGTCCAGATTCTAACTTAGCTCTCTCGAGACATTATGTTCTTTCTTTAAACTCCCTCTCGAGTAACTCTAAAGGGTATTTTGCACAACATAAAACAAGACCATCGCAAGCAAAGAACTTCCTAGGTCATGTTAGCTTAGTTCTTCTCAACCCATTCGACTAGTTTAGCTACTCATGCATATTAAGAGAGTGAACAAATGTAGAAATAGAACTTCCATTGTATAAGTATGAAGATGAAGTACAGAATAACAATACAAGTATAGAATAAAGAGCTTGATAGCAATCACTTGTTGTCAGGCGTTTACACTATTTCTACTCGTGCTAAAAATATAATCTCGCTCTCTGCCCTTACGCCCCAAGGTTTTCTTTCGATTTGTCCTAAACGATCTTCGGCACCACCACTCTTCTCTTGCTCCGCCTTAAAATGGAAAGGAAATTATGAACAGAAGCATGAACTAAACGGTGAACTAATCAACTGGTTAACCCTTTCTCTGAAGAATGCCCTTAGTATTTATAGAGCATCTATGGTGAAAGACGGCTTCTCTCTCCTGGTTATACACATGGGACAACTTTAATTCCTGACTGATGCATCAAAATAATTATCATCGATAAAGCTAAATGTACTTTTTGACCGTTATCGGCTGTCAACTTAATTTGGATTCGACTGTCATCAGCTTTCTGTCCCATCGCTCTTAATTGGCCTTTCACCCAGATATGCCCACCATGTTATGCTGACCAAGTTGCAGCGATCCTTTTTGGGCGAATGTTTGCAAGCACGATCAACGCAAAGCCTTGCGGTGAAGTTGCGCTCGACCAATGAATTCCTATGATCGCAATCTTTGCATTGCGTTAATGCATATTCTGCACAAAAATACAAAAATAAATTGTTCTAATGCATTGAACGCATGTGACCACAATATCATGAAAACGATGCTTAATGGACGCAAGTTAACATATTTCATCAACGCAATCCAACATTGTTTAAGAACTTAGCACTATGATAACGTGCATTTCTGCCAGTTATCAATAGCCTACACACTTTCATAATAAATCAGATAAATATGCACATCAACAAATGCCCCAACTTTCACCTAGCTTTAAGACATTCTAGTAGTAGTGTCGCTTAACTTATAATTTAGGGTCATGCTCAATCGTACTTTTAATATGCCTCATAAAATTCTAATTCAGGTTCATACATTAACATGCTTCAAACAGATTATCACATGCTCATATATCTTTTCTAAACAGTCCATTAAATCTCAGAACAGTCAGAATTATCCTTGTAACTAGTCTTAAAATCCTCAAAATAAATCATAAATTTATCGCCTGTTACAAAAGCGGTTCCAGTAGTAAGATTACTTACCTCAAATTCGGTCACCAACAACAGTCCACGAAAATAGTCTCCTTAAAGCTTTTGAATAAACTTGAATTCGCCATATAAAATAAATTACTAAATTTAGTTTAGCAGCCATGACCTAAAATGAAGAGTCCAAAATTTAAATTAATCCTTTGGGGTCTAAGTCCAATTTAGTCCAAACATTCTCAATTTACTTACCAAGAAAAATTTTACCACAATCTAACCATCTTTGTCAAAATTGGTCTTGAATTTGATGGGTCACCTCAAAATTTTCAAGCCTTGAATCTAAAGCTCACCCAAATAAGGTTTAACTCCAAACAGTGGCTGAATGGTAGTAGATGACGTCGGACGGCCGAACTGACACATGGTGGCGACCGACGGTGTTTGGAAGGTATCGACGACGTCTTAAGCACCGAATTGGACAGAGTGACGGAGATGGTTGGAGCACACGGTGACTGGAGGCAGTCGACGGCGACGGACTAGGTCGTTCAGCTTCAGTCCTTGGTGGACGGTGCGGCGAGCGTGGCGGCGTTGAACAGACTCGCGAATGGCGGACGCGGACGACTTCGGGCAGCATTGAATTAGTTAGATCTTGTGCACGCGTAGCCCAACGACGATCACCTACCAACAAACGCGAGGACCGACACACGCTAAGTGTTGGCGTGCAGTTGTGGCGAAAGAGGAAAGATATATAATCAAATAAATAAATAAATAAATAAAATTTTCTTTTATTTTATTCTAAACTATTTTATTTTATACTAAATTATTTTTATCTTATCATTTTCTTCCATATAATATATATATCTATATATTTTAAAACTCTTCCTTTTTCTCTTCAAATTCCAAAAATCAAAACAATTTTCTTCTGGATTTAAATTCCATTCTCGATAGTAACTTAAAATAAATTACTTAAAATTAAATTAATGTGACATAGATACAAATCTTTCCCTTTAAACAAAACTGAATTTCAAAAGTTAACAAAATTGTTTCTCAAATTTTACGAAAATACAAAATTTGAATTATGAAAAACTCGGGATGTTACACGTTAACTGCCAGGCGTTCCACTAAAGACCAACAACTGAACTCTTCTTACCATAGATATAATTTCTGTGTCCATCAAATATAACCAATCATGAGTACGATGACCCTTCACAGATACTCGTAAGTACAGCTAGGCTAATTTATCGTTTTACCCCTATAGTTATATTTCACTCCTTAAGTACCACTGATTCCTCTAATGAACAATACAACATAGTCACACATAGTGTGAACACCTCTCGGGCCAAGAGAAGGTGTGTGGCACCACATCGTTCAAGCCTTGGAATCAGCCCTTAAGGGAGCTATCTATCTACTTACCCCTACTTTGAGGAAGGAGTGAATTCCATCTTGTGTAGCTGAGTTCCCAGCTCCCAAATCAGACGAATCCCCAAAATGGTAGGTTTGAATCGGCGACCTGGCCACTCGCACCCATACAAATCAAAGGACCGCCCTCAATAGCAAGAGTTCTTAACTCACTCAGGATTGAGGTCATGTTACCTATGGTCATCCTAGTGAAGTGAAGTCTTTATCATGAACGGTGTTATATAACGAGATGTTAACACTTCGTGGTCAGGTCTTATACAAACTCTTTGTATAGGACGCCTCTGCTCACATGTCCCCTACACAAATGATCAGAATCAGACCATCTGTGACAAGTCACAACACTTGTGACCATTCCACAAAGCGGTCTGTATCCGTAGAATAAGGTTTCCCTACTATATCCACATACTACATACCATTTTGGTTCACTTAAGACATGATCCACTTGTATATCAACACATATATGCTTAAGTTACATATAGATAACCAGGGATTTTAGGTTGATTGGTTTGTGCTAAAGAAAATAAAACAAACAACTGAGCAAAATCAAGATGTGAAGTAAAATATCATATATTATACATCACAAACGTTCGTACAACTGTTTACAAACTACAGGACACTAGACTCTAAGGCATCAACCCCAACAATCACAACTTCCCACTAAGTTGGTTATTGGGAGAAAAAACTGAAATCAATTATCCCATAATTGATTTAATTACAAATAAATAATATATTCATAACTTATAGTTTTAATATCACATGTCATGCAATATATAAACCATAATTCTTTTTCTTCTTTATAACATTTAATAATAATTCCTCCAATTAATGTATGTAATACATTAAGTCAATTATATCTCATATAATTGATGCAATTTAATTATATCATATATAATCAAATTTCCTCTTGTTAATTTGAACACTTCAAACAAACCCAAAAACTGATTCTCAACTTGAATCCATTGAGCTACCAAGGGGACCTTATGGACTTGTAGCTTGAAGCTCCAACGGTATGTGAATAACTGACTAAACTCTTTAATCACGATATCCATTATCCGTTAACTGTCAAACATTCTACTAAAGACCGACAGTTACACTCTTCGTGCTGTAGATATATTTTTGTGTCCATTGGATATAATCAATCAACAGTACAATGACCCTTCACAAATCGCTCGTAAGTACAGTCAAGCCAACTAACCGTTTTGCCCCTGTAATTACATCTAACTTCTTAAGTACCACTGATTCCTTTAATAAACAATACATCATAGTCCTACATGAGCAAATTCTTCTTGAGCCAAGAGAAGGTGTGGCGTCACATTGTTCAAGTCCCAGAACCAGCCTATAAGGGAGCAATTTATCTACTTACCCCTAAATCGGGGAAGAAGTGAATTTCGTCTTGTGTAGCTGAGTTCCCAGCTCCCCAATCAGACGAATCCCCAAACTGATAGGTTTGAATTAGCGATCTTGCCACTCACACTCATACAAATCAAAGGACCGCCCTCATAGGCAGAAGTTACTAACTCAGCCAAGAGTAAGGTCATGTTACCTATGGTCATCCTAGTGAAATGAAAGTCTCTGTCATGAATGACGTTATATAACGAGACTAAACATTTCATGGTCCAGTCTTATACAAACTCTTTTGTATAGAGCATCTCCGCTCGCATGTCTAATATATGAATGGTTAGGATCAAATCATTTGTAACACTTTACAACACTTGTAACATCGATAATGCGGGCCACACTTGTAGCGTCAACAGAATAAGGTTTCCCTCTTTTATCCATATACTAGAGACCATTTAGGTTATCACTTAAAGCACGATCCACTTGTATGCCATCACATACATGCTTAAGTTACAACGATAACCAGGGATCTTAGTTTATTGGTTTGTCGTTAATGCAAGTAAAATATCTCATATTTCAAATATTGTAGTGAAGAAAATATCTCATATTATTACATCACATAATGTTTGTTCATACAGGTGTTTAAAAACTACTGGACACTAAGAGATTTAGGGCATCAACCCCAACAATCTTCCACGTGTTCTAAAGCTAGTGGGGTAGCCGTGAGAGCCTTCATAAATGGATCAGCAACATTGTGCTCCGAAGTTATCTTCGTGACAATCACATCCCCTCGATGCACAATCTCTTTGATAAGATGGTATTTCCACTCGATACGCTTGCCGCGCTTGTGACTCCTAGGCTCTATGGAATTCACCACAACACCACTATTATCACAATAAAGAGTGATGGGCCAAGACATGTCTGGAACAACTTCTAGATCAGTCAGGAACTTTCTTGGCCAAACGGCCTCCTTAACAGCTTCACAAGCCGCTACATACTCGGCCTCCATAATGGAGTCAGCGATGCGCCCTTGCTTAGTGCTTCGCCACACTATAACTCCTCCATTAAGAGTGAACACTAATCTTGAAGTGGATTTCCGAGAATTCTTATCAGTCTAAAAATCAGAGTCCATGTATCCAGTAAGGATTAAATCCTTAGATCCATACACACGCATATAGTCTCTCGTTTTTCGAAGATACTTGAGGATATTCTTGACGGCAGTCTAGTGACACTGTCCTAGATTAGACTGATATCTACTGACTATCCCCAAAACGTAGTAGATGTCAAGTCTAGTACATAACATCACATACATTAAACTGCCAACGACAGGTGCATAGGAGACCCATCTCATTTCCTCAACCTTCATGACATTGTTATCGAGTCTGAGGACATTGCTCCTTAGACAATGCAACTCTATGACGAAAAGGCAAAAGGCTCCTCTTGGAGTTCTATATCGAGTACTTGATCAACATCTTGTCAATATACGATGCTTGAGATAGTGCTAGCACTTTGTTCTTTCGATCCCGAAAGATTTGAATCCCAAGAACAAACCAAACCTCTCCCAAATAGTTCATTTGAAATTGGGTCGCTAGCCAGTTCTTAACTGAAGTCAGTCTACATCATTCCCAATGAGTAGGATATCGTCTACATATAACACTAGGAAAACTACTGAACTGTTGATGATTTTCTTGTAGACACAAGGCTCATCAATGTTTTGGTCAAAGCCTTAAGATTTGATTGCAGTATCGAACCTTATGTTCCAAGATCGAGACACCAGTTTCAATCCATAAATAGACCGATTCAGTTTGCAAACCTTTTTCTCCTGACCTTGGGTTATGAATCCCTCGGGCTGCACCATATAAATGGTCTCCTTAAGATTACCATTCAGAAAGGCAGTCTTGACATCCATTTGGCATATCTCATAGTCATAATATGAGGCAATAGACAGAAGAATGTGAAAGATTATATCAGCATGCAGCGGAAGCAACAAGGATCAATAAACATTCTAATTCATTAAATTTGGCTGTATATAAAGCATGCGCATACAATAATAAAAGGGTTTCATGTCATACCTTTATAGAACCTCTTGAATCACAATTCTCAGCTGCAAATCTTCTCCCAATCTCGTTATGAACCACCTTAAGATCTTCTCTACTATTTTCTTATAGCTTTAGATTGAGTTGTGGGACTCAAAATAAGCTTGAATGAAGGGAATTTGGAGAAGAACTCAATGATGCACCCACTTAAAGAACACTTTCTTCAACTCAATTTTTTCTGTAAAAATTCAACTGATGCATACCTCAATTCCACTTCCATCTTCACTATTTATTGCAAGATATTGATGCAAAGAAGAAGCTGGCTGCATGAGATACAACTCATGCTTGGAGTATTGAAGCTAGAGTTAAGTGGATGTTAAGTGAGCTACTTGGTTGTGAGTGGAGAAATCCAACATTTTTAAAATATATGTTTTCCAATTTTGTTTCAATTCCAATTTGATTTCAACAATTGAAAAAAATTTATTAATTTTACAAAATTAATTTCATAAAGTAATTTTCTAATAAAATTAATATAAATAGTTAATTAAACAATTTAATTAATTCTAATTAATTTAATATCAAATATTAAATTAATTTTACACAAATTTCACCTTCATGAATTTAATATTTAAATTATATTTAAATATTAATTAATTCTCCAATTTCGTTTAATTCCAAAATTAAACGTGTAATTATATATCATATAATTACTAATTTCCTTTATTCTAATTTGAACCTTTCAAATTAACTTATCACGCTACTCTAAAGCTAATCCATTTACGAGCTAGTAGGGGGACCTCGCGGACCTACAGATAATGGGCTCCAACGATCCGAGATTAATTGGCTAAACTCTTTACACCGAAATAACCCCATTTGTTAACTAATGGGTCATTCCAATAAAGCCCATAGTTGCACTCCCCTCACTGTAGATATTATTATGTCCACTCGATATAACCATGATTAATAAGTTAACCCTTCACAGGTTGTTCGTAATAACAGTTGGGTCAAATGTCTGTTTTACCCTTGAGATTATCTCTTGTTACTTAAGTCCCATTGATCCTCTAATGAATAATTGATTTGTGATCCGATCAACAAACCGAGTTCCTCTCGAGCCAATGAGAGGGTGGAGCCCCTTGTTCAAGACCCGAAGTCAGCACTTAAGGGAACAACCTCTCTACTATCCCTAAAAGTGGGTAAGAGTGAATTCCATCTTGCACCTTATGTCTTTAGCTATTTATCCGGTCTTACCCCTGAAATGGAGGTACACTGTTGAGCCAACCTTCACCTATGAAAATCTAATGACAATCCTGAATAAACAGGAGTTCATAGTTAGCTCAAGATTAAAGTCAAGTTACCTAGGTCATCGTTTTGAAATAGTCCGTCTTAAACAGTAAACAACATTTAAAGTAAGAGTGACTTATTTTGTGGTCCGATCTTGTACAAACCCATTGCACAGGACACCCCTACTCCTTATATCATAACATATACGAATTAGGATCACATCGTCTGTAGCACTTTACAACTCTTTGTAACAACTATAGAGTAGGCCACATCCAACAATGTTACTAAAATAAGGCACCCAACTTCATTCATATACTATAGATCATTTTGACTATTTACTTGAACCTGATCCACTTTTATGTCTCCGTACTCATGTAATAGTCATGGGTCTTTTAGTTTATTGGATTTCTAAAACGAAATAAGCAATATATATTTTCAATAACAACTTATTGAATTTTCAGAATAAGTTTTGTTGTTTACAAACCACGAGTTTTAGGACATAAAACCCAACAGGATGCGGATAGACTTAAGCATGGAAAATGGTGAGAAAGTCTCCTTATAGTCAACTCCCTCCATCTATGTATAACCCTTTTCCACAAGTCTAGCCTTCAAGCTTTGCACCTTTCATCAGCACCCCATTTCTTTTTGTAGATCTATTTGCAACCTATAGGCTTAACCCCATCAGGTTGCTCTACAAGATCCCATACCTAGTTGAAGTACATAGACTCCATCTTGAGATCCATGACTTTGACCCATTCATCTCTGTCAACAACCTCCATTGCCTTTTTATAAGACAATGGATCTTCAACCTTGCCATTGGCTACCATAGCCAGGATTTCGGTTAAACCCATACAGCGAACAGGTGGGTTCGCAACCCTCCCACTACGTCGAGGTTCCCTTAACTCTTGAAGTGGATTTGATCTACTAGATGAACTTCCATCAACAACTCTTGTTGATGTTTCAATAGTGTCTTTGAAAAGTTCACTCAATACTATTTTACTTCTCGGACTGTGCTTTCTTATATGATCCTCCTCAAGGAAGGTAGCATTTGTCGACACAAACACCTTGTTTTCTTTAGGATCATAAAAGTAACCCCCTCGGGTCCCTTTGGGGTAGCCTACAAATAGGCACAGCCTCGAACGTGGTTCCAATTTTTTAGGATTAGCCTCAAGCATATGTGTTGGGCAACCCTAGATGCAGAAGTGACGCAAACAATCTTTACACCCGTCCCATAATTCCAAAGGTGTTCTGGCAACACTCTTGGAAGGAACACAGTTGAGGATATAAGATGCAGTCTCTACTGCAAAACCCCAAAACAAGTTCGGTAAGGAAGCATAACTCATCATCGATCGAACCATGTCCATCAGGGTTCTGTTTCTCCTTTCCAATACACCATTTTGCTGAGGTGTACTAGGTGCTGAGAGTTAGGAAGCAATTCCATGTTCTATCAAATAGTTCTAGAACTCAGAATCCAAAAACTCTCCACCCCGATCAAATCGAAGTGTCTTAATCCATTTATCTAATGTGTTTTCAACCTTAGCCTTGAACTCTTTGAATTTTTCAAAGGATTCTGACTTGTGTTGCATCAAATAAACATACCCATACCTTGAGTAATCATCAGTAAAAGTGATGAAATACTCGTAACCTCCCCTGGCTCACACATTCACTGGACCACAAAGGTCAGAATGTACTAACTCTAGAGACACTTTAGCTCGATAACCTTTTCTAGTAAAAGGTCTTTTAGTCATCTTGCCTTCAAGGCATGACTTGCACACATGTAAAGAATTTTCCTCTAACTCGTTTAGAAGTTCATTCTTCACCAATCTCTCAAATCTATTGGGATTAATGTGCCCTAATCGAAGGTGCCAATGTTGAGTATTTTCTTTAAGAGAAAGTTTAAGTCATTTATTTTGAGTTACGACATATTTAAACATCTCTATGTGATGGAGGGAAATTGTTGCTAACAATTTTAGCACATACAAATTATTTTCCAGTAATGTTGAACATATCTCAACGCCATCTTTTAGAATAAACACTTTATTCATTGAAAAGTTGAGAGTATATTTACATTCAAGCAAACACTTTATAGAAATTAAATTCCTCTTTCAATCGGGAACAACATATACATCATGTAAAATGATAAACCTATTCTGTAAAGTTAACTGGAGGCCTCCCACTGCCACAACTGAGACGATGTGCCCGATGCCTACTCGCATCGTCATCTCACCAGCCTCAAGCTGCTGCTAGGATGTAATCCCCCCTAAAAAGAAGAACAAACATGATTAGTGGCCCCAGAGTCTATGATCCAGGCAAAATAATCATTCTCCACTAAGCAAGTTTCCAAAACAAGTAAATCACATTTACCTTGTCTGCTCTTAGCCTTAGCCTTCTTCCTCTCCTTTAGCCAATGTGGGCAGTTTTGCTTCCAGTGCCCATCTTGGTTGCAATTGAAACATTTTCCTTTTTCAACTAGCGCTGGTTACTTACCCTGCTGTGCGGTAGGTTGTGGGTTAGCCAGTGCCTTCCCCTTCCCTTTGCTACCCTTCTTCTTCTTCCACTTGTTAGTATTGGACGAAGAAGGTGCAGACTTAGTTCCTTAGGTCGAACCTTTGTAGAACTTTTTAGACGATGAAACAATATTTGCCTCACCAACTGTCTTCTCCTTCATTTTCAGCAAGGATTGAAACGTCTGTAACTCATTGAGGAGAGTTGTAAGGGTGTAATCAACCCTGTTCAGAACAGCGTTGCTTACGAAATGCACTTACGAAATGCAGGAAGCTTTCTGGCAATGTTTGCAGAATAATGCTAACCTGGCTGCCTTCATCAATGCGGGCCTCGTTCATCTCCGCCACATTAAAGTGGACCACCATATTCAGAACATGTTCTCGAACAGATGTACCCTCCTTCATGTTGGAATTGAAGATGCTTTTGAGAGCGTCATGCTTGATCTGCCCAGACAATTGTCCAAGCATTCCCTTTAGGGACTCCAAGATCTCACGTGCAGTGACCATGGGCTCATGCTTCTTGGCCAAGACATCGTTTATGCTGGCCAGTAGTAGAAGCTGGAATAGGAGGACACTCCTCCGTAAGGACGAACTGAAGATCATCGATAATTAATATAGTAAATATTGTGTTTTTCCTATTGGGGTTGATGCCCTAAATCTCGGAGGGTCCAGTAGTTTGTAAACATGTATATGAACAAACATTATGTGATGTAATAATATGAGATATTTTCTTCACTACAGTCTTTGATATATGAGATATTTTGTTACATTAACCACAAACCAATATACTAAGATCCCTGGTTATCATTGTAACTTAAACATGTATGTGATGACACACAAGTGGATCGTGCTTTAAGTGATAACCTAAATGATTTGTAGTAGATGGATAAAGGAGGGAAACCTTATCCTGTTGACACTACGAGTGTGGCCCGTTTTGTAGATATTACAAGTGTTGTAAAGTACTACGAATGGTCTGATCCTGACCATTCATGAATTAGACATGTGAGCGGGATGCTCTATACAAGAGTTTATATAAGATCAGACCATGAAATGTTTAGTCTCGTTATATAACGTTGTTCATGACAGACACTTTTCTTTCACTAGAATGACCATAGGTAATATGACCTTAATCTTGAGTGAGTTGGGAACTCCTGCCTATGAGGGCGGTCCTTTGATTTGTATGGGTGCAAGTGGACAGATCGTCGACTCAAACCTACCACTTTGGGATTCATATGATTGGGGAGCTGGGAACTCAGCTACACAAGACGGAATTCACTTCCTCGATTTAAGGGTAAGCAGATAAATTGCTCCCTTAAGGGCTAATTTCGAGATTTGAACAATATGGTGCCACACCTTCTCTTGGTCCGAGAAGAATTTACTCATAGTAGAACTATGATGTATTGTTCACTAGAGGAACCAGTGGTACATAAGGAGTTAAATGTAATTATAGAGGAAAAATAGTAAATTGGCTCAGGTGTACTTACAAGCGATTTGTGAAGGGCCTTGTACTATTGATTGGTTATATTTAATGGGCACAGAAACATATCTGTAGCACGAAGAGTGCAGCTATCGATCTTTAGTGGAATGCCCGACAGTTAACAGATGGTGGATATCGTGATTAAAGAGTTTAGTCAGTTATTCACGTATCATTGGAGCTTTAAGCTATAGGTCCATAAGGTCCCCTTGGTAGCTCAATGGATTCATGTTGAGAATAAGTTTTTGGGTTAGTTTGAAATGTTTAAATTAACAAGAGGAAATTTGATTATATATGATATAATTAAATTGTATCAATTATATGAGATATAATTGACTTAATGTATTAGATACATTAATTGGAAAAATTATTATTAAATGCTATAAGGGAGAAAAAAAAACTATGGTTTATATATTGCATGAGATGTGATATGAAAACTATAGGTTATGAATATATTGATTATATTTGTAATTAAATCAATTATAGGATAATTAGTTACGATTTTTTTTCTCCCATAACCAACTTAATGGGAAGTTGTGATCAATTATGGTAACTGATGGTTAAAATGAAAATCGTTTTTCATTTTTACATTATGCGATCGTTAAGAGATTTAGAATCGGATGATCAAAAGATATAGCTATACGATAGCTTGAGAGCATACACGATTGTGTAACAAGTTTTCTATACGATAGTCACTTATCTTCTAAACGATCGAGTAGACTGTCTATATGATAGACTAAAACTATCTCCCACTTACTCGATCATCTGCACGACCTGTGAAATTCCTCCTTCCCTCTACCAAATCCTACAGAGCCCATAACTCCCGGATTGTCACACTGAGAATACCGAGGTAACCTGTTGGTGGTGTCTATTTATTGTTTGAGGGATGAGTGTTGTTAGTGCTTCGAGGAGATTGTTGAGGCCTGACGTTCGTGTTGGTGAACGATCATGCAGTAAGTTTGAGGGAATGAGAAGAATAGTTCTTCAAGGGTAAGTTCTCTTGAACCTTAGTACTTTCTCTTTTGAAGCATGCTGTAATTTAGAGTGTTTTAACTATTACTGTTTGATTATAAATGTGTATGTTTTGTCACAATGGGGTTTGGAACGATCTCGCTTCCGCTCACGTGTCTCTTTGTTAAGAGTTCATTTTCAACTAGCGTAGTTGTCGTCAGTTAGTTTGTCGGCATCTAATAAAGCTAATGTCATGGTTTCCATAATTAAAAGTTGCTGAAAAAACATGAACAAACTTAATAAGTCTATTTGCACTAGCACTTTTAACACAAATTTTAGGTTTTAGCAAAATATTTTTATTGTACCCTAAGTTATAGACATCTATTTTGTAATGATGCCCTAGCGAGGTAGAACAAAAGTTACCGGTGGGGTGATCAAGTGCCCCTTCACTGGGATGTGACATTCTCAACCATTAGACAGAAACAACTTTTGTAATTAACTCTAATAGTCACCATTTTTTCGGTCCAGAATATGCTAACCTTTAACAATTCCATGTAAGTCTAACCCCTCATTTTAGGCCCTAAAGTCCCGCCCTAATGCACCCACCGTAGGGAAAAAGCAGATTAGGACAAGAGACTAGAGCAACCTTATCCTTTTCAAGAGATCAGATGAAGAGTTGTGCAAAATTGCCATCCTTTAAGAGGACACTCCCAAGGTGCCTCGAGGCGATGCACAAAACATTATCCAACCTAATGAGAGAGACCATGGGTTATGTTGTCACACGTCTCGCTCCCACTTACTATGAACATTTTCTCTGTTCACTTTGGTATTGACCTACCCAAACACCGTCCTTTAGGGGGACACTCCCAAGGTGCCACGAGGCCGAGGATAAATCTCACGGTGTGAACATTAGGGAGAAACGTGTAGAGGTTTAAGTGAAGTATCATATATCCTAAGTACCCTCCCACTGAATGATCTACCTAGGGATTCATTAACTTAGACAATTTGTCTACTGATTTTATTTAAGTGTGAGTTTAGTTTGCTAAAAAACAACTCCTGCTTTTGATAATTAAACAAGTTTGAATCAAGTCCCAATAAACACTTTAACAGACTATCAACGAATTTGTATGCATGCATCAAATCTATCTAATTCACCTTTTGAAGTAGGTTCCCAGGTAGGGGTGTTCCATTTCTATCACCTTAAATACCCCAGCCTAGACAAAACCTGCCTTAGACAAAAAGTCCCTTATAGATAGATTTGGTACATATTTAATCTCTTATAGCCAATTTAATCCTGTTAAACCGATTAAAAGATTAAACTTACATTTCTAATCTCATTAGAACCATGATCTTAGGTCTATCTCAATCAAATTTTAAAACTCTTTTAAAACCTGGTTAAACCTAAGTTTTCATGCATGTCTTTCTTATTGATTTTAGTTCTAATTTCTAATATAACTCTTATGAAAGAAAAAACTAAAATCATTCATATTGTTAAGCTAGACTAGGTATTTATAACTTTTATAAATTAACCTATGTGTCATGCTTCATGTAATGTTCATTCATTACTATATACAACACTTATATAACTTGTAATAAACCAAGCATACATGCTTTCATACACCTTTATACTATAACATTTATAATATAAAGATGATACATGGATATTATTAATGCATGCATATATTATAACTCTAATATTATATGATGCATGAGCATGCTTTAAAATAATTTAGTCATGCAAGCTACTATATTATCACTCTTACAATATAGAGATGATGCAGACAAATGCATAACCTATGGTGTGTTTTTTAAAACTATATGGCATATATATATATATATAATATACATCACATGTACATTCATCAAGAATCAATGGACCGAGATGATTAGCCTCAAAAAAGGAAAAAAGTTGAAGCTATCTATTACAAAACCAACGAGCCAACCGTTCCAAACAGGCGAACTAGGTCTTGAACCGCTTGGGTAAAGCATCGTTCCTTTGATCGTATAGTAGCTCCTTGTGATCGTATAAGAGCAACATCAAGTATCGTATACCAAGTGGTCAAGTAGCCAGTGACTATGTGATAAAGCATGCTAGCTGACTCAATCATTTAATGTGCGTGCCTACCATGCGATGAGTATTAAAACCTCAACGACCGTTTACCTCAGCTTCTACACGATCGAGTAACCAATGCAATATGACCGAGTAAACACTTTACCTGATTGTTCAGCATCAGCCATGCGATCGTTTAGCAAATACTACACGATCGGGTAGAACTTTTCTACATGATCACGTAGCCAAATCTAAACGATCGTTTAGCTTGGGCTACATGACGTGACCAACTCTTGGTCTTCTTCCTCGATGAGAACGACATCTTTATGCGTTGAAGCTTTTTCACAAATGACTCTTATAGACTCAAACACTTTAAATACAGACTCGATAGCATTATCATTATGCCTAAAAACATAAGAGCCCTTATAAATGAACTTGAAATGTAAAGAAAGCTTTAAACAACAGAGGTAACCATCCCGAAATATCCATCGATTTAAATCCACAACTACATCGAACGTTTAAACGCATTGCAGACTAAATAAAACCCACCAAAATCGTAAATGTAATTCAATGCATCAATGGAATTTGGACTATCAGAACAACCTGGCTCTAATACCAATTGAAGGAACTCTTATCAAAGAGACCAGTGAGCAGAAACGAGATCATTCCAGAACTCTTATCAAAGAGACTAATGAGCGAAAGCGAGATCGTTCCAAACCCCATTGTGACAGAACATACACATTTACAATCAAACAGTAATAGTTATGCAAAAACTCTAAATTACAGCATGCTTCAAAAGGAAAATACTAAGGATCAAGAGAACTCACCCTTGAAGAACTATTCTTCTCCTTCCCTCAATGTAACAGCACGATCATTCACCAACACAAACGTCACGCCTCAGCAATCTCCTCGATCAAGAATAGACTACACTCGACCCTCGAATAGTAAGTAGACACCATCAGAAAGCTACCTTGGTATTCTCGATGTGAGAATCTAGGAGTTGTGGGCCTTGTATAGATTTAGTAGGGGGTAGGAGGAATTTCACAGATCGTATAGACGATCAAGTAAGTGGGAGATGACTATAGTCTATCGTATAGATTGAGTACTCGATCGTTTAGAAAGCAAGTGACTATTGTATAGAAAACTCGTTAAACAATAGTTTATGCTCTCAAGCTATCGTATAGCTTTTTCTTTTGATCATACGATTCTCAATCGCTTAATGATCACATTTTGTAAAAATGAAAACAATTTTCATTTTATCCATCAGTTACCATAACTAATCACAACTTCCCACTAAGTTGGTTATTGGGAGAAAAAATCGAAACCAATTATCCCATAATTGATTTAATTACAAATAAATAATATATTCATGATCTATAGTTTTAATATCACATCTCATGCAATATATAAACCATAGTTCTTTTTCTCCCTTATAACATTTAATAATGATTCCTCCAATTAATGTATCTAATACATTAAGTCAATTATATTTCATATAATTGATACAATTTAATTATATCATATATAATAATTTCCTCTTGTTAATTTGAACACTTCAATCTAACCCAAAAACTGATTCTCAACTTGAATCCATTGAGCTACCAATGGGACCTTATGAACCTATAGCTTGAAGCTCCAACAGTACGTGAATAACTGACTAAACTCTTTAATCACAATATCCACCATCCGTTGACTGCCGAACAATCCATTAAAGATCGACAACTGCACTTTTCGCCTTATAGATATATTTATGTATCCATTGGATATAACCAATCAACAATACGATGACCCTTCACAAATCGCTCGTAAGTACAACGGGCCAATTTACCGTTTTACTCCTGTAATTATATCTAACTCCTTAAGTATCACTGATTCCTCTAATGAACAATACATCATAGTCCTACTATGAGTAAATTCTTCTCGGGCTAAGAGAAGGTGTGGTGCCACATTGTTCAAGTCTCGAAACCAACCCTTTAGGGAGAAATTTATCTACTTACCCCTAAATTGGGGAATTTAGTGAATTTCATCTTGTGTAGCTGAGTTCCCAGCTCCCCAATAAGATGAATCCCCAAAGTGATAGGTTTGAGTTGGCAATCTGGCCACTCACACCCATACAAATCAATTGACCTCCCTCATAGACAGGAGTTTCCGACTCACTCAGGATTAAAGTCATGTTACCTATGGTCGTCCTAGTGAAATGAAAGTCTCTGTCATGAATGGCGTTATATATCGAGACTAAACATTTCGTGGTCCGGTCTTATACAAACTATTTTGTATAGAGCATCCTCGCTCGCATGTCTAATACATGAATGGTCAGGATCAGACCATTTATAGCACCTTACAACACTTGTAACATCTATAAAGTGGGCCACAATCATATCGTCAATAGGATAAGGTTTTTCTCCTTTATCCATATACTACAGACCATTTAGGTTATCACTTAAAGCACGATTCAGTTGTATGTCATCACATACATGCTTAAGTTTCAACGATAACCAGGGATCTTAGTTTATTGGTTTGTCGTTAATGCAAGTAAAATATCTCATATTTCAAAGACTATAGTGAAGAAAATATCTCATATTATCACATCTCATAATGTTTTTTCATACAGATATTTACAAACTACTGGACCCTACGAGATTTAGGGCATCAACCCCGATACCTACCACTAGAACTGGTAACACTCTTTCCCTTCTTAGGTTTAGGACCCATGAAAACTATTCTAAGGAAAACTCACAAAATTAGGGTTAAAACCTAAGAAAATCCTAATTCACTCTTCTAATAGATTTCTCAATCAAAATAATCACACACCACTAATCGATTTAGAAACCTGCAAGCAGAAAAATTCCCAAGCATATTAGTTCTAATTATCTAGGATTCAACAATTTAAAAGCAAAATCATTCATTCCAAGCAAGTCATGTTTCCAACAAGCAATTCTAAAATCTCATGAATCAAAACTCAAATCTCATCAACCAGAACTCAAATACAAATCAAGATAATCATCATAGAACTAAAACAAAAAGGAATTGCATTACCTTGAATTGGTTGAAGCCTTTGCATGAGAGGAAGAGAAAAAGCCTAAAATGGGTGTTTTGGTGAAAAACCCAAAAATTCAAGGTAGAAATCCTTAAAAAGTTAAGGAAATGAAGAGATTGGAGGAAAAATGGTTTGGATTTGGAGTTTGGGATGAAAAATCGATGAGGGATGGGAAGAAATTTGAGAGAGAATCGAGTTTGAAGAAGAAGGGTTCGAGTTTTGGCTTCTTCGAATGATAGAAATCGCTTTAAAATCGAGTTTCTATCTCGCAGCATCACGTTGCTACTTACACAGTCTTGCAAAGCTGTTCCCTATTTTTTTTTTTTTTTTTTGGAAATAAAAACAAAGACTATCCTAGCTTTATTAAGAAAAAAGAAGTAAAAATCAAAACAACAACTAAAAATAATTATAAAAAAAATGGAAACTAAAAATAAAAGAAAACGTGTTTTATTTTTTACGCCTGTTTACCTTCGGGAAGGGCAAATTTTTAACGTTGTTTGCTCGATGCAACCCATCTTTTATGATTTTCAAGGTACACAAAATTTTTCATGCTTCTCCAGTCCTCTCTTGAATGAATCTATATAGCTTAGAAGGGCTATAAGAGAACTCACCCTCTTACAAGAACCGGACAGGTTGAATTTGAGTTTTCTAATATTTGGTAAAAAGAGCAACAGAAAGAATCAAAAGCCTCAAGTGACCCAAAAGAGTCGAAAGAAAGAAAAGACTCAACAACAGATTCTGACTCATAAGGAAAATACGAGCAAATATCAAAGATGCACGAAATTTGAAATTCCAGGACAAAGTACGGTTCTAGGCTTGGAAGCCTCTAACTGTTTTACCTGAGATTCTTTAAGAGGTAGTGTGGGCTCATACCTATCCCTACTTATTCTAAACATGGCGTGGGATAAACATCATCTTCATTGTCGATCCACAGAAACTCCTCAATTAAATTGGTTTTAGCGTCACAGACGACGAGAATCTCTGAATGGTTCTTCAATGTAAGCATGGATGTACAAGCTCAGGTGTTCGATGGACCTCAATTGGCATAGGGATTTGAGACTCCAGGTGAAACTCAATTGAATCCTACTCACAATCAGAAAATCCAACGTCTTACCTTGATAGGAATTTCAAAGAAACGGCCTACTGGATTATCGATGTGAATTCCTCCACCGCTTAACTTAGTATTATTAGAAAATGTATCTTCCCAAGACTCCGCGACTCTTCTAATCGAATCGGTAATCTGGGCAACGAGGTCACAAAGAATTTGAATGTCGGCTTTGACTTCATGTCCGAAATGAAACTTATTTTGCTGGAAACTCGATGGTTCTTAAGCAAGATAAGAATGTTCCTGCACAAACTCACAAGAGCAGTCAGAAAGTTCATTAACTAAATTTTCTGAGGAATTAACTATATTGGTAGAAGAAGATAGCATCGATGATGGAGTTTGGTCGGGCTTCTCCAAAGTTGGGTAGTACTCACGTTTAGGACCATGCAGAACTGGTATCTATTTAGTAAGCACAACTCGAACAAGAGAGGTTAGTTTATTTTTAGCTCTTAAAAAGAGCTATTATTCCTAGCTTAATTCTAGCTCACTATCGGATGTCTCCACATAAAGTTCAAGTGTTCATACTATAGCCAAGGTTCATTAGTTTATTGGATTTAGGCTTTAACAAATGCAATTTACATATTCAATAACAACTTTACTGAATATACCTCAATAACATCTTTATTGCAAAATAAAATATGTTTAATGTTTACAAACAACGAGTTTAGGACATACAACCCAATATATAGATCTTTCAGGTTATTCCTTGAACATTGTATGTCAACTACATACTGTTCAAGCTATATAAATTAATATCATATCTTAGTTTATTAGATTTTGAATTATGCAAATAATAGAATACTCTATTAATTAAATAAAAAATTTATTTATTTATTAATGATTTGTTTACAAATTTACACAAACTACGAGATTTAAGACATAAATCCTAACATATAAGACCGAACCTCACAATATATTCTCTTTTTGTACTGCCATTAATTGAAAAGTTTTATATTTCAAACAATAACCATGTAACTCAATCTCAATTCTGAGTGAGCTATGAACTTCTGCTTATAAGGGTCATTCTTTGATTTGTATGGGTGGGAGTGGTCTCAGCTTCTGACTCAATATTCCTACTATTTTGGAGATGATATTGAGTAAGGAATTGGAAACATAGCTTCACGAGATAGAATTCACTCCTTCCCGACTTTAGGAAAAATAGAAAAATTGTTCCTTTAATTAATGACTCTAGGACTTGAACAATGAGATTTCACCCTCTCATTGGCTTGAGAGGGACTTTGCTTATAGTTGAACTGTAAATAGAATTATTCATTAAATGATTAGTGGTACTTAAGGTACCAAAGGTAATCATTAGGGTAAAACGGTAATTTAATCCAACTGTAATTACGAACAATTTATGAATGGTTGACTTATAAAACATGGTTAATTCAATGGACACATAAATATAATATAGTTCATAAGAGTGTTGCTACGGGTCTTTAAAGGAGTGGTCATAGTTAATGAATTATGATTAACATAATTAAAGAGTTTAATTAATTAATCATGAATCATTGGAGCTTATGACTGTAAGTCTATTAGGTCTCTCTACTAGCTCATAAATGAATTTAACAAGGATTTTAAAGTGGAAAGAATTTGAAGAGTTCAAAATTAACTTAAGGAAATTAATTGTATAATATAATTGCATATGATACAATTAATATATATTATAAAATTAATTTTAAATTAGATTCAAAATTAAACTATAATATTAGGGTACTAATATTTTAAAAAGATTCAAATATTAAGTTACTATAAATTAGATTTATATTAAAACTATAAGTTATAATTAATGTGAATAAGATTTATATTAAAACTATAAGTTATATGAGAGATGCACATTTGAATATGATTCAAATTAGTTAAATTAAATAGGAAAATTGCATTGTATGGCAAATATATTTTAAGAAACCAAAGCCATGACTTCAACTTTTTTTATAATTACAGGTGTGACAATCACATAGAAATCACATAGAAATCAGATAGCAATCACATAACAATCACATAGAAATCAGATAGCAATCAAATTTTCAGTTGGAAGTTTTTTGACATGTTTTCAAAAAAGCAAAACCTAGGGATATACGCCCAATTTTTAAATTTTTTTATATTAAAGTTGCAATTGTCCCAATTAAATATTAGATATCTAATTGATTCACTAAATTGTTCAATTACATTTTTTAATTAAATTAAATTCAATTTCCTTTGCATTGCAGGGGAGTAGGAGAGTGGGAAAGTTGAGAGAGGGTAGTTACCCTCTCTCTCTCTCTATCTTTAAACCTGCAGAGAGTCTGCAGTTGATGGTGAAGGTGAAGCATTATGATAGTTTTATCTCTCAGTCTCTCTGAGAACTTATACTCTCAAAAAAATTCTGTATTTTTTCCTTTCCTTCCACAAGATTCCCATAAACCTCCTTGTCCAAAGAGGATAGCAGAGAAGACTTATGATGGTGTCCTGCATATAGAAGCTCCTGGTATAGTGTTGTGAAAGAAAACTCTAAGTGGATAAAGAGATTGAAGATTGACCTTCAAAGATAACATCATTTTCTTTTGAATTTCTTAATAGCATGATTAATCTTATAGCTTTGTTACTGTTCTGTTTAGAATTCATATAACACAATTGAGGCAAATAGGGATCATACACTTCTTCACAAGGTATTCAATTCCTTCACCTTAAGTACCATTGATCCTCTAATGAACAATTTGTTTATGGTCCAACCATAAACTAAGTCTTTCGGTCAAGCCAATGAGAGGATGGTGTCTCATCGTTCAAGTCACATAGTTAGCATTCAAGAAAATTATTCATCTACTTACCTTGAACGAGAAGAAATGAATTTTTTCTTGTGAAACTATGTGTTCTCATCTCCTTATTCGGTCAAATCTCCAAAATTGTAGATTTATTGAGTCGACAACTTGGGTCACTCTCATCCATGCAAATCAAAGGACAAGCCCTAATAGACAAGAGTTCATAATTCACTCAGGATTCAGATCGAGTTACATATGATCATCCTGTGAAATATTAATCTCTTTAATTAATGAAGTTATAATGAGAGATTAATGATTTCGCAGTCCAGTCTTATATCAACTCTCCACATAAACGATTTAGATCACATCGTTTGTAACATTACCAACTGGGTCGTCGTATCCCTAGTGTCACTAGAATAAGACACCTTATCCATATACTATAGACTTTTTAGGTTATTACTTGAACATGATTCACCTGTATGTCAACTACATACTATTCAAATTTAAAATATTAACCTTGGATTTTTACTGTAATAGATAACTCATTATTGCATATTTAATAAATAAGTTAAATCATATATTAAATAACTAATTAACTACGAGGCTTTGGGACACAAATCCCAACAACACCCTCTTCTAAATTTTGTTTGAACAATATCGTAGGAAACTTATGCATTGTTCATTTAAATTTATGAGTTTTCATAAGTCATTGAAGAAATGACATTGTTATCAAACTATCCTGAGTTTACAAATGGTATCTTTTTAGTTTTCAATTTTTTTTTTTTTAATAATAGATATAAAGGTTGTTGATATTATTATTATTATTATTATTATTATTATTATTATTATTTTATTATCAAACTTATAAAATCATGCATTTACAAGTTAACGTATTTCTTCCCTTAATATTTTCTTAAAATACATTAGATTGATCATTATGCATGTTTCCTAAAAAAATCAATCATAAAAAGGTATCTTTGATAAATCATGTATTGTTCATAATTACCATGATCCTTTGTAGTTGACGTTTGACTTTAATCCCTACCTTTACCATAGAATTGATGGACCACAAATTGATTAAGAGTATGTTTGGAATACATTTTCAAGTGTTTAATTTAAAAAAAATAAGTCATTTGAAGAAATTGGAGTGTTTGGCAACCACTCAAAATAGTTTTTCAAAAGTGTTTAAATAAAAATGAGTTTTTTTTTTAAAAACACCGTTTTCTTCGAGTCAATCTAAACGAACTTTATTATAATATGTTTTAGGAAAACTATCAATTTATACCAATAAACTTTAGAAGTAGTATCAATTTAAAATCTTGAACATGTGTAAGTGTATTCATTTATACCCTCTATTAATTAATTAAATATTGGTTTTTGCATGTGTTTGATTTTGCACGTTGAAAATTATAACATATTTTGTTTTTTAATACAACTATCGGAATGAGAAATTGAACCATCAAACTTTAAGATGAAAGATCATATTTTTTTTTTTTTTTTTTTTATAATTGAAATATAGTTGAGTTAAGGCTACTTTTACGTATAATTGCACGTTCATTTAATAATGTCTAATGAGCATGGATTCAAAATATTTTGTGAAAGGCCCGTTTTTCCATTTAAAGTATAGGCTATCTACGATATTAGAAAAAGAAAAGAATAGTTTGTTGTTGTTGCCGGTCTCAATAATTAATTTTGTGTTTGGATGCAGGATGGTGTTGGTCATGAATAATATATATATTTTTATATAAAATATCTATTTATACCCTAAATTATATAAATTTTTGGATTATATCAATTAAAATCACAAACAATGATTATTGAATCAAATATAATATTTGACTTTCGTAATTATAATTTATACTCTCCATCAGATTTTGTTTGAAAATTATTGTGCAAGACTTATAATTTGTATCTTTTATCATAAGTTAATCAATTTAGATCATTTATTATAATTACTTTTTGAAAATCATTCATGTATCCATTTTTATACGTGTGTAGAAATCTTTAAATGGAAGATTAACAAAATGAATTATTAGAATTGATGTGTGGATGATTTTCAAAGAAAATTCTGCTAGTAAAAATGTAAAGTGTTAGTTTGATAAAATTATAAGTCTCACACATGTTTATCCAAACCGAATGTAATGAATGGTATACATTTAATTGACTTGCGTAAGTTTAAAAGTTTAAAAGTTTAAATTGATATAATTATTAGTTTTTAGAATCTTAATTTATACCATTTTCAAAATTTAAGAATGTAAATTGATATTTTTTAATTTTTTTTATATATTATTTATATGAAAGATTGTAAGTCCTGAAATTGGCATAAATTCGAAAGTTGACTCAATTGTTTCTGTTAGGGGTGTTGGTGGGTTGAGTTGGGTTTGGTTAAATAACTTTTTAGGCCAAATTCAATTGTTCTGGTTGTAAATTTCTTTAACCCAAATAGCCTTTATTAAAAATAAAATCAACCCAACCCAAACCAACTATGAAATATTTGAGTTGGTTCGAATTAGTTGAGTCATTTATTTAAAATTTTGTTCTAAAAGAAGCAAAACGCAAGTACGTAAACGTAAAAATCTAATTTAATTATTTTCATATATTGAATTAAGATTAACATTCTATTTTAAATGCAAAGGAACTATTTTTAAGAGTTGTTGAAGAATAAATTATTTAAAAAATAATGAAATTAAATAGAACCAAAATCAATATGTATAATAATTATGTTATAAATAATATATATATATATATATTAAAGTTAATAATAAGCTCGGGTTAATTTGGATTGGTTTAGGTCATATTAGAAGAACCTATAAATCAACCCAATCTATAAAATTTTCATTTATTTGAACTCAACCCAATCATTTGAGTTGATAATCCAATCCAAACAGTATAGATTGGATTAGAATGATCGATTTTTCAGATTATCAGATTTTCTGAACATCCCTAATTTCGGTCTATTACGTGGTCCTCCATATTTTGTTTTTTTAACCAAAACGGAACCTATAGTTTTATGTAACGTTTTCATGATCGAACCTATTGTTATTTACAAAATAGTTGTTTCCTTCTAATTATTATTCTCCTAACTACCCATTGAAGACGTTCTATAATTATTTGATTCTATTTATAAATAAATATCAAACAATTGCTCATTTCTTTTTTAATCCTATTTAAAAGAGACTAAATTTTGAAATTAATGATTAAATCTTACATCAAAGGGCTTTATCTTCAACCATATATTTATTGGGAAAATAATTTGCTACTTTTTAATCCAATAAGAATATTTAATTTTTAATACTATGATATGATAGAATCTACCCTCAAATTTAAAAATATTAAATAAATATTATAGGACCACTTTCTAAATAAATATTTTTCCAACTTATAATATATTGAAAATGATATGTCTATTTACAATATTAAATCAAGAGGCCTATTATGCTACGTCATAGCGTATCGTGGTGACAAATTTAGATCTTCTATAAAATCAATGCTAATTTTGTACCTATGTATATTGGTTAATATGAAACCTATTTTTCATTAATTAATAACCTATTTTTCATTAATTAATTAATTATCAATTTTCATCTCCCAACAAAAGTTGACATTTAGTTATTAGCAAATTGAAGAAGAACAATATGATTATGGTTCCATGGACCACTATTTCTCTATTTCTTACATAGAAAATACGATTATTCATAAGCTAATAATTGTACGGATTTACATTCTTTATTAATGCTTTAATTAACTCTTAGATGTGACATGTTTTTTAACTTACATTTTTTATATTTTAATCCGTCTCGTTAATAAGAAAATCATATTAGGGTTGACCCAATTTTTACATACTTCACATTACTTTCATGCATATTTGGATATATTGCTCAATTGTTTATTTATTTTTTTAAAATATATTTTTGGTCCTTATATTTTAAAATTTGTTCAATTTTAGTCCATGTATATTTAGGAAATCGTAAATGTAGTCCCTCGAAGTTATTTTTTTTATCAAAATTGATCAAATAATTATAATAACTTTCATACAAAGAAACACAATATATGTGAATATGTTTTCAAAATTTATAGTGTAAATGCTAATAGAAAATAAAAGTGGTGAAAAAAATCTACGATAAACTAGTAGTAAAGATTAAATTTAAGATTTATTAAAAGTAAAGAGAATAAAATTGAACATTTAAAAGTATAGGAAATAAAATTGAAAAACTCCAATGTATAGGGACGAAAATGAGATTTCTAATTTTTTTTTTTTTTTTTTACTTCATATACATGTATAAAACTTCGAAGATAATTTTGATTGACAACTAATTGATCTCAAAACATTTAGGCCTTATTTTGGTAACCATTTCGTTTTTTGTTTTTTATTTTTGAAAAATAAGCCTATTTTCTCCCTATATTTTACAATGTTTTGCATCTTTATTAAGTATAATTGTTGAATTCTTAATCAAATTTCAAGCAAATTTTTAAAAGCTACTATTTTTAGTTTTCAAATTTTGGTTTAGTTTTTTAAAACCATTAGTAGAACGTAGATAACAAAGTAAGAAATTTGGAGGTGGTAGTAGTGTTTATAAGCTTAATTTTAAAAGACAAAATGATTATCAAAAGCAACCTTAATGTAAGTTTCGAATTTGAACATCATTATTTCTCATATTTAATATTAGTTGTTTTTTTCTTTTCATGTTAGTGATGCATAATCAAATGATTAGCCTAACAAAATACTCTAATTTCATGATTTAAACAAATTATACAATATGATATAGTTACACCAAAAATATTTTTGGTAAATCATACATAACGGGCATATACTTGCATATAGTGGGCATATATACTTTTGGGATATGTTAAATAATTTCTTTAAAGCAAAATGCTTGTATGGTGGAGTGGAAGGTCACAAAAGTACACATTATTCTTAGATACTAATATCATATGTAGATTGTATGATGTTGTAGTGGTTGTAATGTCCAATTATAAGTATTAAATAATACTAATCATTATTATTATTATCATTTTTCTTTTGTCTTCTTCAAATTTTCTTTTCTTATTAGTTTTACGAATACGTGGTAAGAAGATTCAAACCTCTAATATTTTAGTCAAACATATATTTTTTATCTTTGAAAACTAATTCATGTTGGTATCTTGTTTCAAACCAAACATATCAATTAACAATGTACGAATATGTTTGTATATGTAGATATTGCATATTTATACAATGCATAATAGTTTACGTATTATGTCACGTTTACCGGTGAAACCTAATCCATCAATAGTAATCTAAAAAATGGACTTTAGTTGATTGCATTAATTGTTGTTTACCTGTATTCCGTAATCGTAATTAACTGTGCAACCCACCTCCAAATTGTAATCAAAACGCACAATTTGATCGAAGAATGAAGAGTGATCGATCTGATTGTATTTTAAAATTACGTGGGACCCATTACTTTTACTGTTATCGTTATCACTACCGTTACCATTACAAATATTATTACTGTAACAGTATGAGAATAATGCATTTGTCACATTTATTGTTACCTTTACCATTATCGTTAGGGGTCAAACGATGACAGTAGTAGTAACAGTAAATGTGACATATTCGTAATATTCTAAATAAACACGATCAAAAGTAATCGAATTGCCTTTGTGACTGAGTCTATTACAATAGATCTATCAATATAATCTCATTGCAATTACACCCATCTTTATTATGAATTGGTAAAAGTATATTTTTTTCGATCTTGTTACATTACAACAATCCTTCAAACACAAACAAGTTCGACCACCAAACCAACCAAAGACAATAAGCAAACAACATTTATTGAGACAACATTGGTTTTTTTCTTCTCCCATACTTGAACTCCAGTTTATATACAATTAATTGGCACTTGGGTTGAACGAAGCAAAAGCAAGAATCTCCTCATTGTGCTGAAAAGCAGTCATTTCCTTGTCTTGTAAACTGACCAAAGCTTCAATTCCACCGCCATTTTTAGCATCCAACATCATTACAGTATTTTTCATCTTAAACGCCGCCATAGTAACCCAACCCGCCGCTCCCCACCCAAAATCCACTTCATAAATTGGAAAATTGCACCCACTGCTAAATCTATAAATCAATTGATTATTCCCATTTTTGCTCAAAATTTCTCTCGATTCATTTAAACGTTTTTTTATCAAATCATGCCATTCTTTTGTTCTGTATTTTTTGGCGTATTTGTTGCAAAATTCTCCCATTTCTTTTCTCATTATACCCACCAGCTCGTGTAGCTCTATTACTTCTGTTTCTCCGGCCACACCCACGGGGAAGAATGACACTAAACTTCCGACTAAACTTTCCGGCAGCGGCGGCGCCACCCTTTTACGTAAATTTAGTGTTTGTAATAATAGTGTAGGGTGGTTTTGGGAATTTCGCGTTGCTGCAATGATGGCTTTGTAGATTAATGCTGACACAACTTCAACTCGAGATGGATTCTCCATCTTCTCTGAAACCCTGTTTTTGAGGGATTCAATCTTTGAACCTTCGAACAAGAACCTGTTTAGGAACACGAATACATGATTATACAATTTAATTTAGGTTTAAATAAAGTTAAATTATAAATTTAGTTTATGAACAATGATTTCTCTATTTTGATTGACTTTTATCCATTTAAATTTCTTAGTTCTTCAAAATATTTATTTTAATTCTTTTCCGTTAGTGTTAAATTCAAGATTTTGTGTTTATTTAGTCTCATTACAAAAGTATATAATGTTTTTTTAATTTTTAATTTTATGCTTGATAGATCCTAAAATTAAAAACTGAGAAGTAATTAGAGATTTTTTAAAGTTGGATGCCTATAACAAATATCTCTTTGCTATTATTTTTTAGAAACAAAATACAAAATACAAATTTTTTTAAACCTCAAACTTCAACTAATAATCATTTGGTTTTGTTGAAAACTACATTTATTTTCTTACCACTTCTTTGCTATTTCATATTTCCTAGTTAACATCTTATTTCTTGTTTAAATTTCAAAAACAAAAAGACAAATTTTTAAATATATAATGATTTTAAATGGTAAAACTGTTGAAAATATTTTAAATATAGTAAAATTTCACTATCTATTAGTGATAGACCGTAATAGACATCTATCAGTGGGTGATAGATCGCGATATATATGTATCAAACATCTATCGGACACTGATAAATGTCTATCACAGTTTATCATAGATTGATAGTAATATTTTGTTATATTTAAAAATAAGTTGATTCTTTTTTTTTTTTTAATTTAAAAAACATTTTTCAATACTACTTTTTTAAAGTTTCAAATTTTGGTCTGATTTTTTTTTAAAAGTCTATAAAGTAGATAATAAAATAAGGAAATCAATATATGGAAATTATGTTTTTAAACTTAGTTTTCAAAAAATCAAATGATTATAAATTATGTCTTTTTTCTTTTCTTTTTAATTAAATGATGTTAGTTTGACAGAATTACCTTTTGCACGTGAAATTTCCTTCTTCAATCACGGCACCGGACATGGCGGGTAAGTCGCCATGAGGGAACAAATCCGCGGAATAAAAAAGCGGGTTTACAATTTCTTCACCAAAACCGCCGTTTCGAGTAATCACAGCCCAATCTTGTACGAACTTCACCAACGTCGCCAAATCCCCAAGCTTGTGAGACAGCAGCACTCCAATGCTCAATCCTCCACATTCAAACAACGTTATTTGAACCTTCAACAAAGCTCCCACTTTTGACTCTTTCCATTGCAACCCATCAACAAACAACATCTCAACAATCTCACTCCTAGGCTTTTCCAAAATCTCCGACACCGTCACGCCCTCGACTTGAGCCTCCACAAAACTCACTCCCTCGTCGTTACTGTCGACCGAGACATTGTCTTTGATCCTACCCGCAAAAGGGTAGTACCTATCAAGAATATGAATAAAACAACTCAATTTTCTTTTAGCCTTGAACAATATATATATATATGAAAATATATATGAAAATAATTTAGGTGCATCTCGTGCTGCAATTATCTTTATACATCTCACCAAATTATCTAACCATAATTTATCACGTGAAAGAATTTTTTTACTTCTTTGTTTCTTGATGGAAGATGCAACCAAGTGGTTATCTACCAAACAAGATATTTTTAGGGTAAAGACTTTCTTACTATTCACCTAGGACACTATTAGGGTTAATAGTTTCCTGCTATTTGCTTCTAAATTTTATAGAAACAAGATAGAGGAACACATGAACTAGGAGAGAGACAAATCATGAGAACCAAACAAAATCTTATACCCCAATCAAGATATTATAAGAGTAAAAACCTTTTTCTACTATCTATCATATAAGTTTTCTAGAATCAAGTTTGAGGAACGCTGTGAATTAGAAGAGAGATAAATTATGGAAAAAAAAAATGAAAAGTAGTCCAATTAGTAGGAAAGTAAATTATAATCTTAAAAAAACTATTAACTTAATAACTTAAGCTTTTGAGTATACTAGTAATATATAATGATACCGAGACAAAGTCATAGAAAGAGATCGTCGGAGTAATTTGGATCTATCGACATCGTGACCGTTGATACCCAAATCGGGACCGTGGCGGGAGAAGAAGAACACGAGAGGCACGAACATGTGGGGGGCGAGCTGATCAAAGAGGGAGAGGGTATGAATGTTGAGATTCGGAGGAGTTGGAGAATAAGGTTTAATGGTTTCACTTGAAACAATTTGAAGCTGTTGCATCCCCATAGTCGCCATTGATATCCCTCCTTTACCACACAATATGATTCTTTTTATGATAGTTCTTGACCACTTTATAATGTCGATCGGCTGAATAACAAAACAAATAAACAAACAAAATGGTTTGAAATGAAATTATAATTAAGGATGTTGATATTGCGTTAGACATGACAACAGAGGGTGTGTGGGGGACCAAACTAGACCCTTGTGGTGTCTACCACCCTATTTTCATTAATTTATTTCATTCAAACACATTAGCTTATAATTTATTCATAGCCAAAATATATATTTTACCACTTAATGCTTTTTTATTATTATGATTAGTTTATTTAAGAATTTTTTTTAAATGACAAAACTACTAAATATATTTATAAATAATAGTAAAATATCACCAATAGTAGTCTATCGTTGTCTATCACGGTCTATCACAAATAGACTATGATATTTTATTATTATTCGTAAGTATTTTGGTTCATTTTCCTACATTTGAAAACAATCATTTATTTAATCTATATTATTGTTTAAATTATTTCAATTTAGTTCTTTATGTTTTATTAATCTCATTAGTCGAACATTTGAATAAGTTTCTATACACATGTTAGAATTGAAGCATAAACATATTTTAAATAGATACAATCTAAATTTATTTATTTATTTATAGAAATCCATTAGTTATTTAGTTGATACAATTATAAGTGTTCATATTATGCAAACTAATATTTTTTAAATGGAAAAAACATCATCATAGCTCAACTAATCTAAAATATGAACTATAAGAGATTAAGGATTTGAATCTACTCACATACCGTTCTAATTCTAAACTATCTCCAAAAATAAGGGTGTAATTTAATTTACTTATAAATATTTAAAGTTTGTAATGATATAATAAGTTTGTAGTCTTATAATACGTACAATTCCCGAAATTTTGGGTATAAATTATATTTATTATTATTATTATTATTATTATTTTGTCTATTAAGTTGTGAACGCTAGATATTGAACTCATCCTATCTTATACTATCAAAGTTGTTGCAATTTTCCCCCTTCAAACTTGTAAAAACCCAATTCTTCCATTGTACTTAGTAACTCCTAATATTTTCAAATTAAGTGTTAATTTTATATTAATTAAGTGTTAATTTTATATTAATTAAGTGTAAATAAAATTACAAATAAATCACCAAATAATCATCAAACAATCAACCAACAATAGACAACAATAAGCCACAAAGAGCACACACAACTTATATATGGAAAACCTCTTCGATGTAAAGAGTAAAAACTAGGAGTTCACCCTTGTCAACTTCCCATATTATGATAAAATTGAGGGGAAAAGAACCCAAATCAATCATACAAAGGTTCACAACCCACCAATACTTTTATACATAAAAGATGAACACTTGAGAGATAAAAAGAATGAAAGTCACCCAGTTTTACAGATTCTATTCGGTAGTAATTATGGATAAACCAGAGCTTTAAAAGATGATCCAACCATTCAAAACAAGACCCTATGTGTCTCAAATAGGTTAGCCAAATTTCAGTACGATCCAACGGTCCAAACTCTAGTAATCGAAAACTTTGTGGAAGTTGTCGCTGAAAAACTGAACTACTATTTTTCTCTCCGATTTTCTGCCTCTTTTTCAATCAACTTTCCCTTAGGTCATCCACATATCACATAAAAGAAAACCTAGGCTTTCAAGATCGATCAACCCAAAAAATTAGCCCCAATTGGGCTCACAAAACACAATTTTAAAATAAAGTCTTGCTTGTGCAACAAGTGGGCTAGACAACCACAACAATCTCTCCCTCCAACCCAACATAGGAAAGACTCAATCACATCCATGATCACTTGAACCTCATCACAGCAAGCTTACTATAAAGCTTAATCCTATGAAGCACAGATACTTCATATGAGATAAAGAATCAGTATCAGACATGTATCGGATACCGATACTTCCAAATACTTCCCAGATACGTATCTGACACGCAATGTGACGTACTATATTTTCAAATACTTTCCAGATACGTATCTGACATGTGATTTGACGTATCTATTTCTATGCATACTTTTTTTTAAAAGAAAAAAGACAAGTAACTCATCTAATCTTTCCCAATCTAAAATTAGGCAATCTATTTAAAAAGCTCACTACTCGAGTTCAAAACTAAAATAAATAAATAAATAAATAACGGACCAAACCCTAGACTAGAATCATATATTCTCCATCTTCACATTTGAGTTCCCACAGAGTCCACCAAAATATAAATCATTTGGATATCTTCAACAATTCAATGAAGAAGTTATTCATTTATCTTCATACTTCTCCCTCTAATCTTCTTCTTCTTCTTTGTAATATGAGTCACTTTTCTGTTGCATTTTATTAACTATTGTACTTTAACATCTTAGATGTTACTTTTTTTGTATTATATTTCAGTGTTTATATTCTATTTTTTGCTATTGTTATTAACTTGTATACTAAATTTATCTATATCCTGTATTTTTTTAAAGAAAAAAAATGTATCTTCAACGTATCAGTATCCTCATTTTTTAGAAATATATATATTAAAAAAATATATAAAAAAAATGATGTATCCTTAGATGTATCCGTATCTTAGTTTTTTAAAAATTGACGAATCACCGTATCCGATCGTATCCGTATCATGTAGCCGTATCTGTGTCTATGCTTCATAGGCTTAATCTTACTTTTAAGAACTACCTTAGTTAACATATCTATACTATTCTTGTCAGTGTGGATTTTCTTCAGATTCAATCTTTTTTCTTCAATTACATCTTGTAACCAATGATATCTAATGTCAATGTGTGTAGTATGAGCATGGTACATTGGATTCTTGATCAAATCCATAGCACTCTGACTATCACAAAACATAACATGCTCACCTTGCTTTAAACCCAACTCTTGAAAGAACCTTTTAAGCCATAACATCTCCTTGCTTGCTTCCACTGCTGCAATATACTTTGCCTCAATTGTAGACAATGATACGCATTTTTGTAGCTTGGATTTCTATGAGATGGCTTCCCCTGAAAATGTAAACACATAACTTGAGTTAGACTTTCTATTGTTAATATCACTTATCATGTTTACATCAGTATAGCCTTCAAACATAGGTTTGTCACCTCTATAACATAAACTCAATTTGGAGGTGCCCCGCAAGTATTTGAAGATCCACTTCATTGCTTCCCAGTGAGCCTTACCTGGGTTGAATCGAAAACGACTCACTAGATTGACTGCATGTGTAATATCAAGTCTAGCATACATCAAAGAACCAATAGTAAAAGAGTAAGGAATGGATGACATAAATTCTATCTCTTTCTCTGTTGTAGGGCAAGATCTCTTACTTAGCTTAAAGTGAGTTGCTAGGAGTGTACTAACAGGCTTAGCATACTTCATATTGAACATTTCTAGCACCAGTTCAATATACTTCTCTTGGGATAACCATAATTTCCCTGCTTTCCTATCACGAGCAATCTCCATGCCTAAGATTTGTTTTGCAGGACCCAATCTTTCATGTCAAATGACTTGGACAAGTCTTTCTTAAAATTTTGAATCAGATCTATATCTTGTCCAACTATCAACATATCATCTACATATAACAGAAGAATGATGAAGTTGCCTTCAAGGAACTTTTTAAAATACACACAAGAATCAACCGTAGTTCGTTTATAATCATTGCTTATCATAAACGAATCAAATTTCTTGTACCATTGCATTGGTGCCTATTTAAGCCCATACCCTTCTTCAACTTGCAAACAAGTTTGGGTTGGGTTTTATGTCCTAGAACTCATTTTGTTGGGTTTTATGTCCTAAAACTCATGGTTTGTAAAAATTAAACTTATTCTGAAAATACAATAAGTTGTTATTGAATATATGAATTTCTTATTTCATTTTAGAAATAAATCCAATAAACTAAAAGATCCATGGCTATTACATGAGTACTTGAACTTTATGTGGAGACATAAAAGTGGATCAGGTTCGAGTGAATAGTCAAAATGGCTATAGTATATGAATAAGGTTTGGTGCCTTATTCTGGTTGAAGGAACTCTTTTTACAGAGAACCTTTGAGCGAAAGCGGATCGTCCAAATCCCATTTCGATTGAACGCATACTTTTACAATCAACAAGAACACATTATGCATAAAAGTACATTACATCATGCTTTCTAAATAATAACAAAGTTTAGAGATTATACCTTTGAAGAACTGTTCAATTCCTCGATCTAATCGTTCACGAACGAGTTGAAAAGTCATAAACTCTCCTCAAACAAACAGCAAACTCGAACCAAAAAGGGACGTTACCAATTAGAGACCTTGGTATTCTAGGTGTGAGAATCCAGGAATGGTGGGCTCTAGCTAATTTTGGTTAGAGGGGAGTTTAGAGTTAGGAGGAGGAAGACAATTGAGGAATGAACAAAGCTATCGTGTAAGCGATCAAGTCTATCACATAGAATTTCTTACTCGATCGTATAGTCTCTCAAAGTCGATCGTCTAGAAGATTTTTTTTACTCGATCATGAATTCTGATCTCTGGAATAATAAAAAACAAATTTTCATTTATCCCACTTTTGCCATAAAACCAAATAACTTCCCATTAAGGGTGGTTATAAAGAAAAAGAATTTAATTATTAAATAATTAATAATTATAAATAAATATGATATCTAACTTATTATATTATATTTATAACCTATGGTTTTAATATTGCATCATATACAATATACAAACCACATTTCTTTTTCTCTATTTTATGGCATTTAATATAAATCATATTTATATTAAATTTAATAACTATGAATCTATTCATAGAAAATATATTTGAATCATATTCAAATATTTGTTCCTCCAATTAAACAATAATGCATCAAATACATTATGTCAATTATATCATATATAATTGAATTAATTTAAGTATATCATATATAATAAAATTCCCTCTTGTTAATTTGAACATTTCAAATTAACCAAAAAACTTATTCTCAACATAAATCCATTGAGCTACCGAGGAGACCTTATGAACCTGTAGCTTGAAGCTCCAACGGTACGTGAATAACTGATTAAACTCTTTAATCACATTATCCACCATCTGTTAACTGTCGGGCATTCCATTAAAGACCGACAGCTTTCGTTTTCGCACTATAGATATATTTCTATGTCCATTGAATATAATCAATCAATAGTACGATGACCCTTCACAAATTGCCCGTAAGTATAGTTAGGCCAAATTACCGTTTTGCCTCTGTAGTTACATCTAACTCCTTAAGTACCACTAATCCCTCTAATGAACAATAGATCATAGTCCTACTATGACTAAACCCCTCTTGGGCCAAGAGAGGGTGTGGTGCCACACTGTTCACGACTCAGAATTAGCCCTTAAGGGAGCAATTTATCTACTTACCCCTGCTTCTGAGAAGGAGTGAATTTCATCTTGTGTAGCTGAGTTCCTAGCTCCTCAAAATGGTATACTTGTTGAGTCGGCGATCTGGCCACTCTCACCCATGCAAATCAAAGGACTGCCTTCATAGGCAGGAATTCACAACTCACCCAGGATTAAAGTCATGTTACCTATGGTCATCCTAGTGAAATGAAAGTCTCTATTATGAACGGTGTTATATAACAAGACTAAACATTTTGTGGTCTGGTCTTATAATAACTCTTTTGTATAGAATATCCCTGATGTCTAATACATAAATGATTAGGATCAAATCATTTGTAGCATCTTACAGCATTTGTAACACCTACCAAGCTGGCATACTCGTAGTGTCACCAGGATAAAGTATACAGCCTTATCCATATACTACAGATCATTTAGGTTTCGTTTAAACACGATCCACTTATATGTCATCACATACATGTTTAAGTTACAACGATAACCATGGATGTTAGTTTATTGATTTGTGGTTAATGCAACTAAAATATCAAATATTTCATAGACCGAGTGAATAAAATATCAAATATTATTAATCATTGAAATGTCTGTTCATACAAAGTTTACAAACTATAGGACCCTACGAGATTTATGGCATCAATCCCAAAAATATTCCACTTGTCCTAAAGCTAGTGGAGGTGTACAAGATAATCAAATTACAAGTACACAAAATAATAAACTAGAACATAATACGCCCAGTACAAGATTTCTTACTTGCCTTAGTCCAACTTTGGTTTGTCCTATAGACCCATACTCTGCAAGTGACCTTCAAACATTGTAGCCGTGAGGGCTTTCATAAATAGATCAACAACATTGTGCTTTGAAGCTATCTTCGTGACAATCACGTCTCTTCGATGCACAATCTCTCAGATGAGATGGTATTTTCGCTCAATATGCTTGCCACACTTATGACTCCTAGGCTCACGGGGATTAGCCACAACACCACTATTATCACAATAACGGGTGATGGGAATTGACATGTCTGGAACAACTTCCAGATCAGTCAAGAATTTCTTGAGCTATACTGCCTCCTTAGTAGCTTCACAAGCTGCTACATACTCGGTCTCCATGGTAGAGTCCACGACGCACCACTTTTTGTTGCTTCGCCATACTACAGCTCCTTTGTTAAGAGTGAACACTGATTCTGAAGTGGATTTTCGAGAATCCTTATTAGTTTGAAAATCAGAGTCCATATATCATGTAAGGATCAAATCCTTAGAACCATACACAAGCATGTAGTCCCTCGTTCTCTGAAGATACTTGAGAATATTCTTGACAGCTATCCAATGATAATATCCTAGATTATATTGATATCTACTGACCATCCCTACTGCATAGCAGATGTCAGGTTTATACGCATACATCAAACTGCCTACGGTAGATGCATAGGGGACCCATCTCATTTCCTCAACATCTTGAAGTGTCTTAGGACACTGTTCCTTAAACAATGTAACTTCGTGCCTAAAAGGCAAAAGGCTCCTCTTGGAGTTTTGCATCGAATATTTGATCAACATCTTGTCAATATACGATGCTTGAGACAGTGCTAGCATTTTGTTCTTATGATCCCAAAAGATCTAAATACAAAGAACAAATTGAGCCTTTCCCAAATCTTTCATTTGGAATTGGGTTGCTAGCAAGTTCTTAACTGTAGCCAGTAAGCCTATGTCATTCCCAATGTAGGATATCATCTACATGTAACACTAGGGAAACTACTGAATTGTTGATGATCTTCTTGTAGACACAAGACTCATCAACATTTTGATCAAAGCCATAAGATTTGATCGTAGTATCAAACCTTATATTCCAAGATCAAGATGTCTATTTCAGTCCATAAATGGACCGATTCAGCTTGCAAACCTTTTGCTCTTAAACTTGGACTATGAATCCCTCGAGTTGCACCATATAAATGGTCTCCTCAAGATTGCCATTCATAAAGCGGTGTTGATATTCATCTGCCATATCTCATAGTCATAATATGAGGCAATGGATAGGAGGATCCGAATAGACTTTAGTATGGCAACATGCGAGAAAGTCTCCTCATAGTCGACTCCCTCTATCTGGGTATAACCCTTTGCCACCAGTCTAGCCTTGAATGTTTACACCTTTCCTTCAGCACCCTCGTTTCCTCTTGTAGATCCATTTACAACCTATAGGTTTAACCTCATCAAGTTGATCTACAAGATCCCAGACTGAATTGAAGTACATAGACTCCATTTCAAGATCAATGGCTTTGATCCATTCATCTCTGTCAACATCCTCCATTTCCTTCTTGTAAGACAATGGATCCTCAACCTCGCCATCAGTTACTATAGCCAGGATTTCAGTTAAAACCATACAGTGAATAGGTGGGTTCGCAACCCTCCCACTACGTCAAGGTTCCCTCAACACTTGAGGTGGATTTGACCCACTAGATGGACTTATGTCATGAGTAACAGGCTCTTCACCAACACTTGTTCAAGATTCAGTAGTTTCTTTGGAAAGCTCATTCAAAACGATTTTTCTTCTAGATCTGTGCTCCCTTATATGATCCTCCTCAAGAAAAGTATCATTTGTCGATACAAACACTTTATTTTCTTTAGGATCATAAAAGTAGCATCCTCTTGTTCACTTGGGGTAGCCTACAAATAGGCATAACCTCGAACGTGGTTCCAGTTTCTTAGGATTAGCCTCAAGCACATGTGTTGGGCAGCCTCAGATGCGAAAATGACGTAAACTAGCTTTACGGCCATTCCACAACTCCAAAGGTGTTATGGAATCACTCTTGGAGGGAACGCAGTTCAGGATATAAGCTGCAGTCTCTATTGCAAAACCTCAAAACGAGTCAGGTAAGGAAGTGTAACTCATCATCGATTGAACTATGTCCAATAAGGTTCTATTTCTCCTCTCTGATACACAATTCTGCTGAGGTGTACCTAGTGCTGAGAGTTGGAAAACTATTCTATGTTCTATCATATAGTTCTGGAATTCATAATCAAAACTCTCCACCTCAATCAGATCGAAGTGTTTTAATCATTCTATTTAATGCGTTTTCAATTTCAGCCTTGAACTTTTTGAACTTTTCAAAGAACTTAGACTTATGTTGCATTAAATAAACATACCTATACCTCGAATAATCATCTGTGAAAGTGATGAAATATTCATAACCTCCCCTAGCACGTACATTCATCGAACCACAAAGGTCTGAATGTACTAGCTCTAGAGGTTCTTTGGCCTTATAACCTTTTCCAGTAAAAGGCCTTTCAATCATTTTGCCTTCAAGGCATGACTCGCACACAGGTAAATAATTTTTTTCTAACTCGCTTAGAAGTCCATTCTTCACCAACCTCTTAATCCTATTAAGATTAATGTGCCCTAAACGTAGGTGCCAAAGTTGAGCGTTTTCTTTAGGAGAAATTTTATGTCACTTATTTTGAGGTACGACAGATTTAAACATCTCTATGTTATGGAGGGCATTTGTTGCTCATGACCTTAGCACATACAAATTACTTTCTAGTTTAGCTGAACATATATCAACACCATTTTTTAAAATAAACACTTTATTAACTAAAAAATGTATTTGATAATTACAAGTGACGACTTTACAGAAATTAAGTTCCTCTTTAACTCGGGAACTACATATACTTCATTCAAAATGATAAACCTATTATATAAAGTCAATTGGAGACCTCCCACTGCCACAGCTAAGACGACGTGTCTGGTTCCAACTCGCATAATTATCTCAAAATCGGAAAGGAAATGATAAATTGTTACAAAAGTATGAGTCAATCGGTTCGAATAGGTGAACCGGGTCTTGAAACATTCACCTTGAAGCCTCGTCACTTGGTCGTGTAGCAAACCTTCTGATCGTCGAGCAACGAGCGTCGAGTGTAAACGATCGTTTAGCAATGATCGCGTAGCTTAGGACTATGTAATAAGAATGAAAGTCCATGCGATCATATAGCGCGCTTCGAGTAACGGATGTCATGCGATCGTGTAGCTAACGACTATGCGATGAGCATGATAGTCTACATGATCGAGTAACAAGCATCGAGTATCGTATACTATGCGATCGTGTAGCTACTGACTATGTGATGAGCATGATAGCCTACATGATCATTTAGCACGCATGTCTTGCATCGAGTATCAAATACTGCACGATCGTTTACCCTCGATCATTTATGCGATCATGCAACCAACGCAACACGATCGAGTAAACACTTTACATGATCGTGTAGCATTAACTATGCGATCGTTTAGCAAATGCTACATAATCGAGTAGAGCAATTCTAGATGAACACATAGCCAAATCTAAACAATCGTCTAGCTTAAGCTATATAATGCGACCACCTTTTCGTCTTCTCCATCGAAGATAACTGCAACTCTTGCTTCTGAAGCTTCTTCATGAACAACTCAAAAACTTAAATGAATACAGAGTCGATTACAAGAAATAATACCCAAAAATGCAGGGGCCCTTACAATTAACTTTTGTAAATTTAAAGGAAAGCCATAAATAGAGACAACTATCCCGAAACATCCATCAACAACATCCACAAACATTTAACAGTTAAACGCATTGCATAAGCTTAAAACCCACTGAACTGTAAACAATACAACAAATGGAATTTGGAAATCAGAACACAACCTATCTCTGATACCAATTGAAGGAACTCTATTTACAGAGAACTTTGAGCGGAAGCGGATCGTCCAAATCCCATTTCGATTGAATGCATAAATTTACAATCAACAAGAACAAATTAAGCATAAAAATACATTACAACGTGCTTCCTAAATAATAACAAAGTTTAGAGATTATACCTTTGAAGAAATTTTCTTCAAGTTAATCCCTCGATCTAACTCGTTCACAAATGAGTTGAATAAGTCACGAACTCTCTTCGAATAAACAACAAACAGCAACGCAAACTCGAACCAAAACGGGATGTTACCAATTAGTGACCTTGTTATTTTCGGTGTGAGAATCCAGGAGTGGTGGGCTCTGGTTAATTCTGGCTAGAGGAGACTTTGGAGTTAGAAGGAGGAAGACGATCGAGGAATGAACAAAGCTATCGTGTAGGCGATCAGTCTATTGCATAGACTTTAGTACTCGATCATATAGTCTCTCAAAGTCGATCATGTAGAATATTTTCTTACTCAATCGTAAATTCTGATCTCTGGAATAATAAAAAAAACAATATTTCATTTATCCCACTTTTGCCATAAAACAAAATAACTTCCCACGAAGGGTGGTTATAGAGAAAAAAGATTTAATTATCAAATAATTAATAATTATAAATAAATAGGATAACTATATTATATTTATAACCTATAGTTTTAATATTGCATCATATACAATATACAAACCGTAGTTCTTTTTCTCTTTTATGGCATTTAATATAAATCATATTTATATTAAATTTCATAACTATGAATCTTATTCGTAGAAAATATATTTGAATCATATTCAAATATTTGTTCCTTTAATTAAACAATAACATATCAAATACATTATGTCAATTATATTATATACAATTTAATTAATTTAATTATATCATAATAATCAAATTCCCTCTTGTTAATTTGAACATTTCAAATTAACCCAAAAACTGATTCTCAAAATAAATCCATTGAGCTACCAAGGGGACCTTATGAACCTGTAGCTTGAAGCTCCAACGGTATATAAATCCACCATCTTTTAACTGTCGGACACTCTACTAAAGACTAACAGCTACACTCTTTGCACTAAGATATATTTCAGACTCTTCAACAACTCATGTTGAAGATTCAGTAGTTTCTTTGGAAAGCTCATTCAACACAACTTTGCTTCTAGGTCTGTGCTCCCTTATATGATCCTCCTCAAGAAAAGTAGCATTTGTCGATACAAACACTTTTTTTCTTTAGTATCATAAAAATAACCTCCTCTCATTCCCTTGGGGTAGCATACAAATAGGCATAACCTCGAACGTGGTTCCAGTTTCTTAGGATTAACCTCAAGCACATCTGCTGGGCAACCCCAGATACGGAAATGATGTAAACTAGCTTTACGACCATTCCATAACTCCAAAGGTGTTCTGGCAACACTCTTGGAGGGAACATAGTTCAGGATATAAGTTGCAGTCTCTACTGCAGAACCCCAAAATGAGTCAAGTAAGGAAATGCTACTCATCATAGATCGAACCATGTCCAATAGGGTTAGATTTATCCTCTCTGATATACCATTCTACTGAGGTGTACCAAGTGTTGAGAGTTGGGAAACTATTCCATGTTCTATCATATAGTTTTGGAATTCACAATACAAAAACGCTCTACCTTGATTAGATCGAAGTGCTTTAATTGTTCTATTTAATGTGTTTTCAACTTCAACCTTGTAATCTTTAAACTTTTCAAAGGACTCAGAGTTATGTTGCATTAAATAAACATACCCATACCTCGAATAATCATCAGTGAAAGTGATGTAATATTCATAACCTCCCCTAGCTCATACATTCATCAGATCACAAGGGTCTGAATGCACTAGCTCTAGAGGCTCTTTGGCCCAATAACCTTTTTTAGTAAAAGGCCTTTTAGTCATTTTGCCTTCAAGGCATGACTCGCACACAAGTAAAGAATTTTCTTCTAACTCGTTTAGAAGTCCATTCTTCACCAACCTCTCAATCCTAATGAGATTGATGTGCCCTAAACATAGGTGCCGAAGTTAGGCATTTTCTTTAGGAGAAATTTTAAGTCGCTTATTTTGAGTTACGTCAGTTTTAAACATCTCTATGCTATGAAGGGTGTTAGGAGTAAAGTAGGTGTCATTAGTTCTACCTAACCCAAAACAAACAATATTTATAAAACTCATACATCTACTAAAACTAGTTCGTAGTTAAAGCGGAAGTAAGAGGTCGATCCTCAAGGAAGGTTTTAATTCTAATCCTTTCTTAACTAACTTTGACTATTAAAGCAATAAAATGGAGGTTTGATCAAATTGGAAAAATACTAAAGATCAAAAGATAAAAGATGAATGTAAGCAAGTGAGGAATAATCTTGCTTCTAGTTCAAGTTAGACGTTCAATGCAATTCCTATCATTGAATTCTAAAAGTTTATTGACAATCAGATTATGCTCGCAACTACTTGCTTAACTCGATCAAGCTAGCCTCTACAAAGGCCAATAACTAGCAATAACCTAGTCGAAAGAGCGTCCTAATCATTGATTATGTTTGGATAGGCCAAACCCTAATCAACCTACATGCTCCTACTTCTATTGTGTACGATGGCGGCCATATAGAATAGAAAACATGCGCATTAGGTTCTAGGATTCATTTGCGTTGATTAATTGTTAAGATGGCTTACTCAATTAACCAATTTTTCTCCAAATCTAGTAATTAATGCAACTTAGGATAGCCATCAAACATACAATTACTATTGCCTCTTGCAGATCTTGGCTAGACATTCCATCGAACACATTGAAAGCAACATATTCAACAATAATTGTGACAAAACCAAGCATCTAGGCTATACATGTTCAAGATAAATATCATTCAACATGCTTCAAGAATTAAGTATAGATTCAAGAAAGAACAAATCATATTGCAATTGATAAGGAAAAAGAGAAAACTCAAAAGACTTGCAAGAACCCTTGAAATCTAGAATCAAGATTCAATCAAACTTCACAAATTCATTGACAAATTGTATGAAGAATTACAAAAGTTTTGTTTACATTTCAACTGAAATATAAAATCTAACCTAAATTGGAACAAGAATTACCAAAGAAGTCAAAGAACTCAGAGAGAGATCCTAGCCTCCATGGATTTTCTTCCTCTCCTTTGCAAAAATGAAAGGAAAACCTTTTATAGTTTGCAGGCTAGTGTCACGACGCTGGGGTAGTGTTGCAACGCTAAATCGATGAAAAAGCCAAGAAGCATTAGGCGCAACGCTGTGGGGAGCATTGCAATGTTGTCCTGTTTTGCAGTAGAATGAGGTGTTCTGTTTTCAAGCATTGCGCAACACCTCTCCTAGAGTCATGATGCTGCAACTCGATGGTGAATACTTGATTCTCGATGGCATTTTGGTAATTTACTCAATTCTCTTCAAATTGTTGAATTTCTTGGTTATTTTGGATCCTTTTTGGCCGATCTTCTCTTAATGACTCCTAAATGCTTCGGGGACCGTTTTACCTAAAAAAATTAGCATTTAAAGCAAATAATCAACCCAATTTTGGGGAAATTAACATAGAAAATATACATCCTTTAAAAACCTAACAGAGGGCATTTGTTGCTAATGGCCTTAGCACATACAAATTATTTTCCAATTGAGCTGAACATATATCAACACCAGTTTTCAAAATAAACATTTTATTAACTAAAAAATGTATTTGATAATTACATTCAAGCAACGTATTTATAGAAATTAAGTTCTTCTTTAACTCGGGAACTACATATACATCATTCAAAATGATAAACTTATTATGTAAAGTCAACCAGAGACCTCCCACTGCCACAGCTAAGACGACGTGCCCGGTTCCAACTCGCATCATCATTTCACCAACACCAAGCTATCGCCAGGAACTAATTCCCTGAAATGAAGAAAAAATATGGTTAGTGGCCCCAAAGTCAATAATCCAGGCAGAATCATTATTCTCCACTAAACAAGTTTCCAAAACTAGTAAATCGTATTTACCTTATTTGGCCTTCTTCTTCTTAGCCAAATATCTTGGGCAATTTTACTTCTAGTGCCCGTCCTCGTTGTAATGGAAACACTTTCCTATGTCAACTGTCACTGGTTGCCTACCCCTTGGAGCAATAGGTGTTGGGCTAGTAGTCGCCTTCCCCTTACCATCCTTCTTTTTCTTCCACTTTCTGGTGTTGGAAGAAGAAGATACAAACTTAGTTCCATCAAGCTCACTCAAAACATCCTTAAAAAATTTTACATAACTAGGCATTTACTTTGATGCTTCAATGAGAGAGATGTTGATATGTAATATTTTTAGAACCTCAAGAAAGCATTTGAACTGCTTCTCGTCATTCTTTTTCTACAGGCGTTGGGGAAATGGCGCATTCAGACGCACCTCAGGCTCTCTTACATTTGATGTGCTCGGCTGAGAATGACTTACAGAGCCAGGTGCTCTTTCTTGTTGCTCTCTCTCAAATGTCGTAGTTTCTTGCATTGTATCCTCAGATGTCGAAGGATGAAAGTCTTTTCTTAGGTTTCTCTTCTCTTCTACCAACGGTCTCCCACTATGTAATGTCACCGCATGACATTTCTCCTTGCCATTTTATTTCCTAACGCTTCGATATTATTAGGCAATACTTCCTGCGGATAATTCTTTAGCTCGCTAGCAATCTGCCCAACTTGCATCTTCAAGTTCCTTATCGATGACTTTTGGATTTTCAACAACGCATTGTTCTTAACTATATATTCTTTTAATATATTTTCGAGTGGGGATGACGAGCTCGACACGTTGCCCTCTCTGTTAAAAGTTTAATGTTGAGGCTGCTGCTGTGTAGGCTGGAATCCAGGCAGCAGTCCCTACCTATGCCATTGATTCATATTAGCATGATGTTGATCTTGCTAGTGACCTCACCAAGAAAAGTTAGGATGGGTTTTCCAACCAGGGTCATAACTGTTTGAGAATGGGTTATTGTTATAAAACAGACTGACTGCGGACTGTGGGCAATCATTATAGGTGTGTGGCACTCCACAATCTGCGTTTATGCTGCATTACTCATCGTTAGATTTTTCAACATGTTAGTCATCGTAGATACTTGTATTGAAAGAGTGGCCACGTCGTTGGAATCAATAGCATCCTGTGATTGCCTCCTACTGTTTGTTCTGTGGTCATAGGTGTCATCAGTAAATTCCATGTTATGCTTGGTAATCCGATCTAAAATTTGTTTGGCTTCATTATATGATTTAACCATAATATCGCTTGCGACAACTGCATCTGCTGCCATTTGGGAAGGTCTATTTAATCCTCCATAGAAAGTTTCCATTTGTACAGCTAGAGGTAGTCCATGGTTGGGATAGTTTTTTACCAACCCTTTAACGCTCCCATATAGTGCTAAGTGTTTCAAACTCTCCTTATTCGAAATTCACAATCTCTCAATGCCTCCTTGCGTAGATAGTGAAAGAAAAATATTTCTACATGAATTTCTCCACTAAATTATCCCATGTTGTTATCCCGCCCGGCTCTAAAAAGCTTGCCCATTGTTTAGCATCATCATGGAGTGAGTAGGAAAACAAGGACAATTTGATAGCTTCTGGCGTGATTCCAGGAATCACGAATGAGTTGTAGGTTGTTAAGAAACATTTCATGTGGGCTAGGGATACTCGCCGCGGGCTCTTCCAAATTGCTCTGATGTCTACAACATTTGGAGCATAACTGATTTCATTTCGTACCTTGTCCCATCAAGCGTTGGGTAGATGATCCATGGCGAGAAGTCATATAGTACTGGTGACGCATACTCATGCATTGGACGTGTGTATTTGTTCGCCATTAGGATCGAGTTTAGTGCAACATTTACTAGTTACTGAGCCAAATTCTAATTCATCTGATCGTCTGCCATCTATTGTTGTTGTTGTCATTGCCTTAACCTCTAACATCAATTCGATCTGTTTCTTCATCTGAAGGTTCTTTCAATTTCAGGGTGGTATATGAGTTCAGGAGTACTCTCTCTGCTCATAAAACGTTCACAAGTTCAGGCTCAACTTGTAATACTCCATTGATTGAAAGTTTCTAGAAAGATATAAAAGCCAAATTCTTGTTAGCTTCGTTGCTAGAATCCCCAGCAACGGCACCAAAAGTTTGTTCGCTCCATGATTTTTATTCTAAAAGTGCTTAAAATGATGAGGGAGAATGGTGATGAATGACTATGATGAATGGAGATGGATGATGGATTGACTTCTCTATTGGTAAGAAAATCACGCGATGTGTTGGTAGTGGATACGTGTACACCTTGTGAATACACACACGTTCTCTCAAGTCAGACCAAAGTATAAACCTAACTTAAGTTTCCTGGTAAGTCCATAGTCGAACGTAGGGACTCTAGTCTTGGGATTGGTGTCCTAAATCTCTCTTGTATTCTTGTAGTTTGTAAACTTTATATAAACAAATTGTTATTATAAAATAATTATTATTTTATGAGCATACACACAATCGATTAAACTAAGATCCTAGATTATTTTATGTAATTTATGAAGGATCCTTGTGAAGGGTGCGTAGCGGAAGCAGACCATCCAAATTCTAAAAAATTTAAAGAACACAATTTTACAGAGAAATAGAAAAAATCATGCATTTGGTTAAACAAAACATACAACATGCTCGAGAAACTAATAAGAGAAAAAGGGAATAGAATACTTACCCTTGAAGAACGAAATCTTCACGTTTCCTCTTTATTGTGAAAATCACAAACACCAAAAGGGCACTACCATAAATGCAACCTCGGTATTCTCTGGATGAGAATCCAGGAGGAGTGGGCTCTGACTATTTTGGTGAGGGAAGGGACTGAGAGAGGAGAAGAGATGAATAGCTTAAAATCTTAGAACCCTTGTGTGATTTTTCTCTATTTTCTTTCTTGACCACACAAAGAAGAAGAAAGTATAACTAACCTATATACACGATCTGGAGAGAAAGATGGGGGAGGAAGTTATAACTCCCTCCCAAATAACATAAATTAAAAAATAAATAAAATAAAATAAATTTATTTATTTATTTATTTATTTAATAAATTATTTAATATATATTCATATGATAACTACCTTATCATATAATATATATTAAATTATATTTTATATCAAATATAACATACCTTTCTCTCACCAATGACATTTAATATAAATCACATTTAAATTAATTTTAACCATATGAATCCAATTCATATAATTAATATTTGAATCATATTCAAATATTTATTTTCTCTCATAAACACTTAATATTATAATGTCATATATATATAATTATATCATATATAATTAAATTAAATTAATTATATCACATACAATTAATTCCCTCAATTCATTTGAACAGGTCAAATTAATCCAAAAACTAATTCTCATTAAAACTCATTGAGCTATCGAGGGGACCTCATGGATCTGTAGCTTGAAGCTCCAATGGTAGTGAATAATTAATTAAACTTTTTAATTTAAATTATTCACCATCCGTTAACTGATGGGCACTCTATTAAAGACCATCAACTGCATTTTTCGCACTACAGATATATTTCTGTGCCCATTGGATATAACCAATCAACAGACAATGACCCTTCACAAATTGCTCATAAGTACAACTAGGCCAAAATTACCTTTTTGCCCTTGTAGTTCCTTCTAACTCCTTAAGTACCATTAATCCCTCTAATGAACAATAGATCATAGTCTAACTATGACCAAACCCTCTCAATCTAGGAGAGGGTATGGCGCCACATTGTTCAAGTCCTGGAATCAGTTCTTAAGGGAGTAATTTATCTATTTACCCCGACGTTGGGGAAGGAGTGAATTTCTTTTTGTGTAATTGTGTTTCCAGGTCCCATATTAGACGAATCCCCAAAATGGTAGGCTTTTTGAGTTGGTGATCTGACCACTCTCACTCATACAAATCAAAAGACTGCCCTTATATGTAGGAGTTCACAACGCACTCAGGATTCAAGTCATGTTACCTGTAGTCATCTTGGTTTAATGTAAGTCTTTATTATGAATGGCGTATATAATGAGACTAAACATTTCGTGGTCTAGTATTATACAAACTCATTTATATAGAATTTTCCCACTCATATGTCTCCACATGAGTGATCAGGATCAGATCATTTGTAGCACTTTACAACAATTATAACATCAACAAACTGGGCCATACTCGTAGTGTTACCAGGATAAGGTATCCGGCCTTATCCATCTACTACAGACCATTTAGGTTATCACTTAAACATGATCCACCCATATGTCTCTACATACATGTTTAAGCTACAAGATAACCTTGGATGTTAGTTTATTGGTTTGTGGTTAATGGAATTAATTTTGAAATAAAATATCAAATATTTTATTACATAAATAAAAAGTTTGTACATTACAATTACAAACTATAGGACCCTACGAGATTTAGGGTATCAACCCTAATAATCTCCTACTTGACCTAAAGCTAATGGGGTGTATAGTGTAAAACTAAAATTGCAATACAAAGTACACAAAGAAACAGACTAGGGCACAAATCGCCTAGTATAAAAACTCCCACTTGCCCTAGTCTAAATGTGGCCTATCCCATAGACCCATACTCGGCAAGTGATCCTCAAATACCTTAGCCATGAATGCCTTTGTAAATTGATCAACAACATTGTCCTTCAAAGCTATCTGCGTGACGATCACGTCCCCTCGATGTACTATCTCTCGGGTGAGATGATACTTGTATTCTATGTGTTTCCCACACTTATGACTCTTAGGATTTCGAAAATTAGCTACAACACCACTATTATCACAATAAAGTGTGATGAGCTTTGACGTGTCTGGAACGACTTCCAGATCCATCAAGTATTTTCTGAGCCAAACAGCTTCTTTAGCAACTTCACAAGTCGCTACATACTCAACCTCCATAGTGGAGTCAGTAATGCACCCTCGCTTGGTGCTCCTCTAGACTACTACTCCTTCGTTAAGAGTGAACACTGATCCTGAAGTGGATTTCCTAGAATCTTGATCAGTCCAAAAATCAGAATCCATGTCTGCAGTAAGGATAATATCCTTAAAACCATACACGAGCATGTAGTCATTCGTTCTTCGTAGATACTTGAGGATATTTTTAACGATGGTCTACTGATTAAATCCTAGATTAGATTGATATCTACTGACTATTCCCACCGTAGAGCAGATGTTAGGTCCCATACATAACATTGCATATATTAGGTTGCTAACAGCCGATGCATAGGGGATCCGTTTCATCTTCTCAACCTCTTTAGGTGTCTTAGAACATTGTTCTTTAGACAATATCACTCCATGCCTGAAAGGTAGTAAGCCTCTCTTGGAGTTTTACATTTAATACTTGACAAGTATTTTGACAATGTACGATGCTTAAGACAGAGCTAGTGTTTTATTCATTCGATCTCAAAAGATCTGAATTACCAAAACAAACCGAGCTTCTCCTAAATATTTCATTTGGAATTGGGTTGCTAGCCAGTTCTTAACTTCATTCAGTAGACCTACATCATTCCCAATGAGTAGGATATTATCTACATATAACACTAAAAAAGCTACTGAACTGTTGATGATCCTTTTGTAAACACAAGGCTCATCAACATTTTGATCAAAACCATAAGATTTGATCGCACTATCGAACCTTATGTTCCAAGATCAAGAAGCTTGCTTCAGTCTATAAATGGATCGATTAAGCCTGCAAACCCTTTGCTTTTGACCTTGGATTATGAATTCTTCGGGTTGCTCCATATAAATGGTCTCATCAAGATTGCCATTCAGAAAGGTAGTCTTGATGTCCATCTGCCGAATTTCATAGTCATAATATGAGGAAATGGACAGAAGGATCCGGATAGACTTAAACATGGCAACATGTGAGAAAGTATCCTCATAGTTAACTCCCTCAACCTGGGTATAATCCTTTGCCACCAGTCTAGCATTGAAGGTTTGCATCTTCCCATCAGCACCCCAATTTCTCTTGTAGATCCATTTGCAACCTATAGATTTTACCCCATTAGGTTGATCTACAAGATCTCATACTTAATTGAATTACATTGATTCTATTTCAAGATCCATAGCTTTGATTCATTCATCTTTGTCAACATCCTCCATTGCCTTCTTGTAAGACAATAGATCCTCAACATCTTCGTCAGCTACCATAGCTAGGATCAGTTAAACCCATGTAACGGATAGGTGGATTTGCAACCCTCCCACTGCGTCGAGGTTCCCTCAACACTTGAGGTGGATTTGACCTACTAGATAATCCATCTTCAACAACTCTTATTGAGGTGTTCGGTTCTTCAACAACTCTTGTTGAAGGTTCAGTAGTTTCTTTGGAAAGTTCATTCAACAAAATTTTACTACAAGGCTTGTGCTTCCTTATGTGGTATTCTTCAAGAAAAGCAGCGTTTTTCGATACAACACTTTGTTTCTTTTTGGTCAAAGAAGTAACCGCCTCTTGTTCCTTTTGGGTAGCCTACAAATAGGCACAATTTTGAATGACATTCCAGTTTCTTAGGATTAGCCTCAAGCACATGCACTGGGCAACTCTAGATTCTAGAATGACTTAAACTAGCTTTACGACCATTCTATAACTCTAGAGGTGTTCTAGTAACACTCTTGGATGGAACACAGTCAAAATGTATGTTGCATTCTCCACTGTATAACCCTAAAACGAGTCAAGTAAGGAAGGTAACTCATCATAGACCAAACTATGTCCAATAGGGTTCGATTTCTCCTTTCTGGTACATCATCTTGCTAAGGTGTACCAGGTGATGAGAGTTGGGATACTATTCCATCTTCTATCAAATAGTTTTGGAATGTCATATCCATAAACTCTCCACCTTGATCAGATCAAAGTATCTTTATTGTTTTAATTAATGCATTTTCAACTTCAGCCTTGAATTCTTTGAACTTTTCAAAAGATTCAGGCTTATAATGCATTAAATAAGCATACCCATATCTTGAATAATCATCAGTAAAGATGATGAAATATTCATAACCTCCCCTAGCTTTTACATTCATCAGACCACAGATGTCTGGATGTATTGGCTCTAAAGGTTCTTTGGCCTTGTGACCTTTTCCAATAAAGAGCCTCTTAGTCATTTTTCCTTCAAGGCATGACTCACACACAGGTAAAGTATTTTCTTCTAACTCGTTTAGAAGTCTATTCTTCACCAATCACTCAATCCTATTGAGATTAATGTGTCCTAACCTTATGTGCCAAATTTTGGGCATTTTCTTTAGTAGAAAATTTAAGCCTTTTATGTTGAGTTACTGTAGTTTTAAACATTTCAGTGTTATAGAGGGATTTAGTTGCTAACGGCCTTAGCACATATAAATTATTTTCCAGTTCAGCTGAACAAATATTGACACCATTCTTTGAAAGAAACACTTTATTTACAGAGAAATTTATACAATATTTTTGTTCAAGTAAACACTTTACAGAAATTAAGTTCCTTTTCAAACCAGGAACTACATATACATTTTCTAACAAAATGAGTTTATTATGTAAAGTCTACTGGATACCTCCCACTACCACAGCCGAGACGACGTGCTCAGTTTCAACCCGCATCGTCATCTCACTAGCATCTAGTTGCCGCCAAAAACTAATTCCCTGAAATGAAGAAAAACGTGGTTATTGGTGCCAAAATCTATAATCCCAATACAAGTAAATCACATTTACCTTGCTTGGCCTTCTTCTTTTTTTCCAAATACTTGGGATAGTTTCTTTTCCAATGTCCCTCTTGGTTGCAATGGAAACAGATTCCCTTTGCAACTTTGGCTTTCTTTTGAGCAGTTACTAATGGGTTAGCTTTCCTCTTTCCACCTTTCTTCTTCTTCCACTTCTTAGTGTCAAACGAAGAAGGTACAGACCTTGTCCCAGAGGTCAAACCTCTATGGAACTTCTTAGAGGATGAAGTAACATTTGCTTCACACTTCTACCCTTTTCTTTTCATTAAGGACTGAAAGGTCTACAGCTCGTTGAGGAAGGTGATTAGGTTGTAGTCAATCTTGTTCAAAACAACATTGCTACAGAAATAAAGGAAACTTTCAGGTAAAGATTCCAAAATGAAGATAACCTAGTTGGTTTCATTGATGCTTGCATGCTTCTCAAACATTTCGAGCAGCATAGGGAGTTGGAATGGGAGGACAATCCTCCATCAGGACGAAACGAAGGTCATCGATTATTAAAATTGTGTTGATCGTGTTTTTCTATAAAGCGTAGTTTTCGCCCGTTAATTTGTCAGCGACAAGAAGATTTAAAGTAGCAGTAGTCATTGAAATAAATTTGCTAAAACATACAAATTATTTATAATTAGTTTATTTGCATTAAACCACTAAGAAAACCAAACATTTTTAGCAAAATAGTCTAGTGTACCCTAATTTACATCTATTTTGCAATGATGTTTCAGTGAGGTTGGACAAAAGTCATCGTAAGGTGATCAAGTGCCCCTTCACTAAAATGAGACATTCTCAACCATTAGACAGAAACAACACCTTGTCACTATAACTAACAGTCACCATTGTTCGATCCAGAATTTATTTAACTTGCTTAACAATTCTTGTAAGTGTGACCCCTCATTTTAAGTTCTAGAGTTCCGCCTCAATGAGCCAACCGTAGGGAAAAATTGACTGGGACATGAAACTAAAGCAACCCTATCCATTTCTGGAGAATGAATATAGTGACACGCAAAATGCCATTCTTTAAGGGGACACCCACGGTGCCACGAGGCCATGCATGAAACTTTACTTCAACGTAATAAGAGAGACCGAGGGATGTGTAGTCATACGTCCCGCTCCCACGTACTATAAACACTCTCTCCATTCACCTTTATATTGATCTATACAAATGCCACCCATAGGGGGACATCCATGGTGCATCGAGGCCGAGTATAGACCTCATAGTTTGAATTTTAAGGAGAGACGTGAAGAGGATAAAATGAAGTATCATATACCTTATTTTTCTCTCACTGAGTATTTTACATAGGGTTAATTAACTTAGGAAAAATTTGGCTACTGATTTTATCTAAGTGTTTGTTTAATTTGCCCAAAAACAACATTTGTCTTTGGATAGGTAAATAATTTTGATCAAAATCTATTAAACTCTTTAATAAACTTTAATCAAACTTACATGCATGTAACAAATCTATCTAATTCACCTTTTCAGGTAAGTTCCAAGGTAGTGATGTTACGTTTTCGTCAACTTAAATACTCCAACCTTAGACTAAAGGTCTCTTATAGATATATTTGTTACATTGTTAATCTTTTATAAAGATCAATTTAATCTTATTAATGTTGGGGTTGATGCCCTAAAGTCTCGTGTCCTATAGTTTGTACGAACGTTAGTGTTGTAAATATATGATATTTACTTCACATCTTGTATTTTGCTAATTTACTTGTTTTATTTGCTTTACCACAAACCAATAAACATAAAATCCCTGGTTATCTGTATGTGACTTAAGCATGTATGTGGTGACATACAAATAGATCATGTCTTGAGTGATAACCAAAATGGTCTGTAGTATATGGATATAGGAGGGAAACCTTATTCTGGTAACGTTACGGATGCGACCCGCTTTGTTGAGTGGTCACAGATGTTGTGGTTTGTCACAGATGGTCTGATTCTGATCATTCATGTTGGGGACATGCGAGCGGGAGCGCCCTATACAAAGAGCTTGTATAAGACCTGACCACAAAGTGTTAACGTCTCATTATATAACACTGTTCATGACAGAGACTTCATTCACTAGGATGACCAAAGGTAACATGACCTCAATCCTGAGTGAGTTGGGAACTCCTGCCATTGAGGGTGGTCTTTTGATTTGTATGGGTGCGAGTGGCCAGGTCACTGATTCAAACCTACCATTTTGGGGATTCTTCTGATTTGGGAGCTAAGAACTTAGCTACACAAAATGGATTTCACTCCTTCCCCGAGGCAAAGGTAAGTAGATAGATGGCTCCCTTAAGGGCTGATTTCAGGGCTTGAACGATGTGGTGCCACACACCTTCTCTTGGCCCGAGAGGTGTTCACACATAGTTGGACTATGTTGTATTGTTCATTAGAGGAATCAGTGGTACTTAAGGAGTGAGATGTAACTACATGGGCAAAACGGTAAATTGGCCCAACTGTACTTACGAACATCTGTGAAGAGTCATCGTACTCATGATTGGTTATATCCGATGGATGCGAAAATATATTTGTGGTAAGAAGAGTTCAATTGTTGGTCTTTAGTAGAATGCCTGACAGTTAACGGATGGTAGATCTCGTGGCTAAAGAGTTTAGTCAGCTATTCACGTACCATCGGAGCTTCGAGCCATAGGTCCATTAGGTCCCCTGGGTAGCTTGGATAAAGTGGGGAACCAGTATTTGGGTTAATTTGAAATGTTCAAATTGACAAGAGGAAGTTCGATTATATATGATATAATTGGATTGGTTAATTATATATGATATAATTGGCGAACGTATGAGATACATTATTTTGGAGGAAATAAGATATAAATATGATTTATATCAAGTAGAGGAGAAAATATTATAGTAGATATGTGATATCAAACTATAGAATATAAATATAATATGATTATATTTATTAATTAATTAATTGATTAATTATATGATAATTAATCCTAATATTACGTTTGGACGTGTGTTAGTGGGCAGCATTGGTTATGGTAACTGATGAGTTAAAATGAAAAAAGTTTTCATTTTGAATCGTGCAATCGATCGCCCAAAAAGAATTGTGAAGCACACGTTGGTGAAAGAAAATGATCGATCGAGAGCCTATACGATAGACGCTTCTCCGCCTAAACGGTCATCCATCTCACGCTAAACGATTGCACACTTTCGCCTGCACGATTGAAAAGCTTTTCTAAACGATCCTATGGTGTGTCGATTTAACTAAATGATCGTATACCCTTTTCCTAAACGATCATTCAGTAAATCCTACATGATCGTGTAGCTCCTCTAGACAATAAGCATTGCTGCTATGTGATAGCGGTCTTCACCTTCTCACTTGCTTATCGCCTACACAACTCATATTTCCTCCATTCTCTACCAAATTCACCAAAGCCCACCCTTTGGGTTTTCACTCCGAGAATACCCGGGGCTCATTAGTGGTGGTGTTGTCCCCGTTGTGGTCGTGAGTTCGCGTTGATTGTGCTTCTACAGTCGACGTTCCCGCTGGGTGTTGGTAGATCATTGGGAGGGTTTCTGCTGTGTAGGAGTTCTGAAGTTTGAAGATAGTCTTTAACTGGTAAGGAACTCTGTCTCCTTGTTATTTATCTTGTTCTGAGCATGCCGATAATTAGTATTTGTTTGCATAACTGTATGTTGAATGTATATATTTGTATTTCGGTCACTGTGAGATTGAATGTATATATTTGTATTCGAACGCGCTCATGGAACTCTACGATATGAGATCCTTCAATTAAACAGATTTAAAAGATTAAACTAAGATTTCTAATCTCATTAGAAATATGATCTTAGGTGTATGTAAATCATATTTTAAAACAATTTTAAAAGATGATTTTAACCTAAGATTTGCATGCAATTTTGAATTATTGATTTTAATTTCTAAATTCATTTAATTATAACAATTATAAAAAAATGAAAAAAAATTAAAACCAATCAATTGCATCGAATGACATACATAATAAATTATAACAATTATAAATTACCTAAGATAATGTCATGCTTCATGCAATTTCATTTCATGACTAACTATATATAACAATTATATAATAATGTAATGAAATAATTAATAACAATCATCCATACATAATAAAAAAAAACTATATATTATAACATTTATAATATATAATATAAATGATGCATGACAATGTTAATAATGCATGCAAACATATAGTATAACACTTATATTATATGATGCATGAGCATGCTATATTAATTAAATCATGTAATTATATATGTTATAACACTTATAATATAAAGGATGCATGAAATTAAATGCATAACCTATGATGAGATTTTTACTACATGACATACATTATGACATATAATAATAAAAAAAAATCATACATCAAATGCATAATTAAAAAAAAAATTATTGGATTAGGATTGGACACCTAAACAAAAAATTAAATTAATATAAAACTTATATTAATTTAATTAACCAAAGTAACTATCTATTAACAGATAAAAGCTATCCTGTTCGAAACAAGTGAACTAGGCTTTGAATCGCTCAAATAAAACCGCCCACCAACGATCTCTTTATAGCGATCCCGTAGTAAACATTGTAGTAAAAGTAGTACGATCTTGTAATAAAAGCTACATGATCTTCCTACACGATCTTGTAGTAAAAGCTGCACGATCTTATAGTAAAAGCTGCACGATCTTGTAGTAAAAGCTGCATGATCTTGTAATAGAAGCTACACGATCTTGTAACTGTTGGTGAATGACGTTCCAACGAGAGTGATAGCACCTGTTCGCTTGAAGAGAACGAGACTTTCTATGGAGAACAGTTCTTCAACTGATACGTATTCGTTCTCTTGTTATTTTTGTACAAAACATGCCGGTAATTTTGTAGAATAATGCATATCTGTTCTGTTTGAATCTAAATGTGGAAATTCTATCACAATGTATTGGGAATGATTCGCTTCCACTCAGAGGTACTCTTGTATAGAGTTCCTTCAATTGGTATTAAAGCCAAGTTCTGATATTCCAAATTCATTTATGCAAAGAATTGCATTTACATTGTCGGTGTGTAAAAGTATGTCTACTCTCTGTTTAAGCGTTAATTCGTTTGCAGATGTATGGGATTAATGGATTTTTTGGGATGAAGCCTCTGGTTTGTTTAAATTCTTTTACATTTGAAGTTAATTGTAAAGGCCCTGCGTTTTTGGGCATATTAACTGCTATCGAGTCTGCAATTTTAAAGAGTTTGAGTTTGAGTCTGTGAGTCGTTCGTGAAGAAGCTTCATAGAAGGGGTTGCTGTTCTTCGAGGATGAAGACGACCAAGCATTTTTCGGATCATGTAAATGACGGGGTACAAGATCATTGAGTATCAGATACTCGGGAGCTATTTTTCGCGCGCGCATCAGACGATCGTATAGCTCAGCAAGCTTCATCGTTTAGTTACTAACTATACGATCACGGAGTAAATTGTTCACCTCTCGCGTGTTAAGTGATCGGCTAGACGATCGGGTTTCACAGCTTCATTGTCGTCTAAACGATCGTTTAGCACCGACGTGTTTTAGTCTTGGGCGCTACACGATCATTTATCTGGTTGTATTTACTAAACGGTGAGAGCTAAGCCTGGCGGTTCAAGACCCAGTTAGCCTATAAACCGGTTTGCTCGATGGAAAATGTAATAGATAGAGTTTTTCCTTCCATTTTTTGAGGTGGTTCATCTCGGTCTATTAATTCTTTGTGAATGTACATAGGATGTATGTTTTATTTATATGTCATATGGTATGCCATATAGGAAAAATCCCACCTTCGGTTAGCATTGGTCATGCATCTATTCTTTATTATAAGTGTTATGATTTAGAGATGGAGGAAATCGAACTTGAGATTTCTGTGAGCAGCGAAAGCAAGATTATTCCAAATTACAATCATGAATCAATAAATCATTTACAGTCGACTTTAATACAAATGGTTATGAAAATATACAGAGAAATTACAGCATGAACATCAAATGTACAGAAGGCAAAACTGTACGCGTCTCCTCGCTCCGATGCGCGCTCTGATCAATCACATAAACCATGAGTGCCTGATGTCCACAACTGCAATACCGCATGAACACTTCG
>NC_052352.1:13910523-13920590 GCF_009727055.1 Benincasa hispida | reverse complement strand
AAAGCGCTGTCCTCAATGATCTCCTCGGTCACGATCTCCTCCGCAACAGCAATTGCCTCTGCAACACCACAAACTGCCTCCGGAAAACCTCAATGGTATCGAGTTGAGTCTGACACACCAACAAGGCAACCTTGGTATTCTCGCGTGTGAGAATCCAGAGGGTGGGGTCTGTTCGACTTAGTGCGAGGTAGACGAACGGAGGAAAGACAAATCGTGTACACGAATGGGCAAGTAGGAGAAGTCAAAGACCTATCGTATAGGTCGATGCCCAATCATTTAGATACAACTATGCGATCTTCTAGCAAAAAGCTATGTTGATCGTTTAGCTCGACAGACTCTACACAATCGTTTACCTTTGGGCCAGCAATCGTCTAGCAATGCTATGCGATCGTTTAGTAAACACTGCACGACCGTTTAGCTAGCACCTGTATGATCGTACCTGCCCAACCATCGTTTAGTAAATCCGTATTTTACTTGACGACTTTCGTTGAGTTTCTTTTCGCCAGAGAGAAAACTCAAAACTTTTCAATCTTTTGTAAACACCTTTTTATTTTTAAAATAGGAAACCTATTTCCTTTCAAAACCTCACGGTTACCATCTCTCCTTTTTTCCATATTGTGGATTGAGTTCCCAGCTCCCAGATCAGACAAGTCCCAAAAAAGGTAGGCATGTTGAGTTGGCAATCTGGCCACTCCCACCCATACTAATCAAAGGACCACCTCAAAGACAAAACACTCAGAGTCTAATCATCTCGTGGTCTAGGTCTTATACAAACTCTTTGTATAGGAAACCCTGCTCCACGTCTCCACATGAATGGTCAGGATCAACCATCTATAGTAGTTTACAACACTTCTAAACCTCTACAAAGCGGGCTGTATCCGTAGTGTCACCAGGATCAGGTATGTCGCCTTAATCCTTATACTACAGACTGATTTAGGTTATCACTTAAGACATGATCCACTTGTATATCACTTATACATGCTTAAGTTCACATAAGATAACCAAAGAGTTTTGTTTATTGGATATGAGTAAAGACCATAATTAAATAACACTTATTTTATTCATTTAACAATGTGTATCTTTACAAAACAACGAGATTCTGGGAGAATTAGGACACCAATCCCAACAAGAGAAACATGATTTAAATTACATAAGAGATGCTTATACATCATATAATATAAGAGTTATATTTATGCATGCATAGAGCATTGACATGCATCATCTTTATATTATAAATATTATAGTATTAGGGTGTATGGAGCATGTGTGCTTGGTTTATTACTCGTATATAAATGTTATGTATAGTAATGACCGAACATTGCATGAAGCATGACACATAGGTTAAATTTATAAGTGTTATAAATGCCTAGTTATGTGGCAATGTATGGTTTTAGTTTTTTCTTTTATAAAGGTTATAAGGAAATTAGAACTAAAATCAATAAGAAAGACATGCATGCCAACTTAGGTTTAAATCATAGTTTTAAAATTGTTTTAAAACTTGGATGAGATAGACCTAAGATCACGGTTCTAATATGATTAGCAACTTTAGGATTTAATCTTTTGATCAATTTAATAGGATTAAATTGACTAATAAAAGGTTAAAGGGTAGCAAATCTATTTATAAAGGACCTTTTGTCTAAGGTAGGTTCTGTCTAGGCTGGGGTATTTAAGGTGACGGAAACGGAACACCCCTACCTAGGAACCTATCTGGAAAGGTGAATTAGATAGATTTAATGCATGCATGCAAGGTTAAGGACAGTCCATTAAAGAGTTTAATGTGACTACTTGAACTTGTTTTATTTCAAAGACAAAAGTTGTTTTTTAGCGGATTAAAATGACTTAGTCTAAAATCAATAGCCGAATTGTCTAGGTTAATGAACCCTTAGGTAGAACATTCTGTGGAGGTACTTGGGCCATTTGATGCTTCATTTAAACCTTTCGCGTTTCTCTCTTTATTATCCACACCGTGAGATCTATCCTCGGCCTCATGGCACCCTAAAGGATGGTGTTTGGGTAGGTCAATATCAAGGTGGATGGAGAGAATGTTTATAGTAAGTGGGAGCGGGAAGTGCGACAACATATCCCATAATCTCTCTTGTTAGGTTGAATAACGTTTCTGTGCATTGCCTTGAGGCACCTTGGGAGTGTCCCCCTATAGGATGGCAGTTTTGCACATTGCTTTATTTGATCTCCTGTATAGGATAAGGTTACTTAGTCTGTTGTCCTAATTTGATTCTTCCCTAAGGTGGGTGCATTAGGGCGGGACTCTAGGGCCGAAAATGAGGGTTACACTTACTCAGAATTGTTAAGGGTTAACAATTTTAGACCAAACAAATGGTGGCTATTAAGTTCAATTCCAAGAGTTGGTTCTGCCTAATGGTTGAGAATGTCTCATCCCAGTGAAGGGGCATCTGATCACCCCACTGGTGATGTTTTTTCTGCCTCGTTGGGGCTGATGCGTTGATGCCCTAAAGTCTCGTGTCCTGTAGTTTGTAATCAGTTTGTACGAACGTTTGTGATGTATAATATATGATATTTACTTCACTTCTTGGTTTTGTTCATATGGATGTTTTATTTGCTTTACCACAAACCAATAAACTAAAATCCCTGGTTGTCTTTATGTAACTTAAGAATGTATGTGGTGACATACAAGTGGATCATGTCTTAAGTGATAACCAAAATGGTCTGTAATATATGGATATAAGAGGGAAACCTTATCCTGGTAATGCTACGGATGTAGCTCGCTTTGTGGAATAGTTACAAGTGTTGTAACTTGTCACAGATGGTCTGATCCTAATCATTTGTGTAAGGCACATGCTAGCGGGGGTGTCCTATACAAAGAGTTTATATAACATCGTTCATGACAAAGACTTCACTTCACTAGGATGACCATAGGTAGCATGACCTCAATCCTGAGTGAGTTGAAAATTCCTGCCATTGAGGGCAGTCTTTTGATTCCAAGGCTTGAACGATGTGACATCACACACCTTTTCATGGCCCGAGAGGTGTTCACACATAGTTGGACTATGTGGTATTATTCATTAGAGGGATTAGTGGTACTTAATGTAAAACCCGAACCCTAATTACTTTAAGTAAGAGTAAGTAATGTGATGTCTTCTAATGAGTTAAATGAAGCCATGTTTTATGAGGGATAGAGGATGGAAGCAAGAAGAAATAAGCTCCGGTGTAGCTAAGTGTAAACCCCAGATTCTATGTTTTCTAAACAAGTATGTTTAACCAAAGGAATGATATATTAAATATCTAATAAGTGAAAATCCATGTTATTTATAAGAGTTGTTGAGAAAGGAAAAGAAAAACACAAAATAAGAAAGCTCATTTATTGGTTTGGCACGTGGCATTTAATCCTTGAATTTGGGAGGCGGCTGGAAGATTAAAAGGGAAAAGGAAATTCGAAAGCTTGGTTTTGGCAATCTACATGAGCAAATTTAGTGAAATTGGTGCTATTTGAAAGCTGGGAGAATCTAGTTTTCTAGGTTGTCTTGCTGAAGAAAGATTGCAGAAGAAGAGGAAAAAAAGTATGGAATTTGAAGAAGAGGCAGAATCGTAGATTAATCAGGGCCCGAGGTGAAGATTGAAAGCTCTAAGCCAAACTATAAGGAATTTTTGGCTAAAATTTTAAGGTAATAAAGTTAGCTCAATTCTAAACATGTTTGTTTAAAGAAGTTTCTTCAAAAGAGGGCAGGATTTTAAGTTATGAATTTTTTAATTTGTAATAGAGAAGTTGTGCATAAGCAGACAACTGCTTGGGAAGAACAAGCAAACAACTCATATGGAGAATGAGGATCTCGCTTATGAAGAAAATCTCGCTAATTTTGTGTTGAGGATCTCGCTAATGAAGGAAATCTCGCTAATTTTGTGATGAGGATCTCGCTCTAGAAGGATATCTCGCTAGAAATTGGGTTGAATCTCGCTGGAAAGGTGAGTATCGCTAGGATGAAAAATCTCGCTCATGAGAAGAATGCACTCATGATGAGTATCTCGCTAGTAAAGTTGTCTTTGATGATGGAAGTTCCATTAGTAAATGACTATTTGAGGTATTTTGCTAAGAATTCTAAGTAGTTAACCGGGAATTATGTCCTTTCAGGCTAAGAAGAGCTAAGAGAGGCGTATAACCCGTTAAGAGGCCAACGAGCTGTGAGTGACTATGTGATGCTTTAATGTTTTAATGATTTAGAAACTATAATTTCTTAGAAGATATTTCTCATGCTAAGTGTTCAAATGAAAAGCCAAGCAACATATGTTTGAAGCTATTTCTCATGCTAAGTAAAGCATGTTTTCCACGGACATTGACATGATTTAAATATGTTATCTTGTCCAAATACTTTCATCATGTTTTAGTAACTCCATTTTCATGATGTTTACTAATATATGGGTTTTCCATGTATGTTTTCCATGTCTAACACATGCTAGTGGTTTTTACAAGCTAGTTCAATATGTTTTAAGCCAACTTATTTCACAAAGTATGAAGCATGTGTTAGGGTTAAAGCTAAGGTTGAATGAAGCTTGATGTACTATGTTTTAAACACCTAAGGTTGTCAAAGTACATGCATTGGTATTCCTAAATATAATGAAAAGGGATAGTGAAGGTAGGCAAGGTATTCTAAAGAGTTTTCTATGCTATATTTGAAAACTATTCTTTTAGTGCTTTTCGAGAACTTGATAGCTTAAGTGAGCCGGATATTGAAGGTAAGGAAGGTATATGAATAAATGTACCTAAGGTGTTGACGGTACATAGAAAACACCACGTGCACGTTGGTAATACGACATAGAGGGAATGAGCAAAAAGGTTCTCCCCGACTAAGGTTGACGTTGAGGGTTAGATCTAGTAGTTCACTCTCAACTAAGGATAAAGGGAGGATGACATAGCCAGGTCGTAGGGGACACAAGGGAATGCCGGGGCCACCAGGGGCCGAATCCGGATTCTGAATCCTGGGCCTGGGATGTTATAGATGGTATCGATAGGATGACATAGCCACGTCGCAAGGGACACAGGGGAATGTCGGGNTCCGGATTCTGAATCCTGGGCCTGGGATGTTATAGATGGTATCGATAGGATGACATAGCCACGTCGCAAGGGACACAGGGGAATGTCGGGGCCACCAGGGGCCGAATCCTGGTCTGAATCCTAGGCCTGGGGTGTTACAGATGGTATCGACGTAAGGATCTCGCTAGCCATAGATCAGTATGAACAGGTCGAGTAGAGGTCACTACTAGCCATGGCTTGGCATTGGGTATTAGAGCGATGAATGTTCATTCTTAACTAAGGATTAATGATGCTTAAAGGTGGTTTTAAAGGTTTTATGTACACGTTTGCTTGGTACATTTTAGTTCCAGTATTATGTTTTCGAGCTTTCAATCTAAACATGAGATTTATGTTTTAACTAAGTCACCCACTGGGCTTCTAGCTCACGTTTTCAAATGTTTTTCCTTTTCAGGTAGCGGTCAGTTCCCAAAAGACTTTATGTTGCTACTCTGCCATTTAAAGGGATAGGCTGAAGAATGCCTAATTGAAGACCTGTATTAGTTAGTACACATGCGGATGTCTAGTGACTAGTATTCTAGATGGGCTCACTAAAATGTAATATTCATATATGGACAATGTTGCGAAACCCTGTAATGTAAATGTGTTAAGTTTTGAATTAATATGTTCGTATATCGATGATATGTATGCATTCAAGGTTTGAGCAAATTTTAACAGGTTAGATAGGCAGTAAGTGCCAGCAAAAGGGTTTGTAACTGCTGCAGTCACCATTCCATCTAGGTTTAAAGGTTAATCTGGAGCGGGATGTGACACTTAAAAAGTGAGACGTAACTATAGGGACAAAATGGTAAATTGGCTCAGTTGTACTTACGAGCATCTGTGAAGGGTTGTCGTACTGATGATTGATTATATCCGATGGACATAGAAATATATCTGTGGTAAGAAGAGTTCAACTATTGGTCTTTAGTGGAATGCTTGGATGGTGGATCTAGTGGCTAAAGAGTTTATCAGCTATTCACGTGCCGTTGGAGCTTCGAGCCATATGTTCATAAGGTCCCCTTGGTAGATTGGATATAAGTTGAGAATCAATTTTTGGTTAGTTTGAAATATTCAAATTGACAAGAGGGAGTCAGATTATATATGATATAATTGAACTGGTTAATTATATATGATATGATTGACTAAATGTATGAGATACATTACTTTGAAGGAAATTGGATATAAATATGATTTATATCAAGTAGAGAAGAAAACACTATAGTTGATATATGAAATCAAACTATAGGTTAAGAATATAATATGATTATATTCGATATTTTATTAATTGGATGCTTATGAGATAATTGGCCGAAGTTTTCTCCGAATTCATAAGATAGTGGGAAGTTCAATTCAGTTCTAGTAACTGAAGAATAAAACGAATTTTTTTTTTCATTTTGTTAAAGATACGGATAATTTGCTCACAGTGTGAAAGCTTTATATCTCTTAGGGTTGAGAGCCTATATGATAGCGCCCGCCTATTAAACGATCGCACACCTGCGTTTCCTAAATGATCGACCGCGATTTCTTAAATGATTGCTTAACTTTATTAGATAATCGCTTAGTGCCCGAGCATAACTAAATGATCTCTTACCTTTTCATAGATGATCGCTTAGCAATTACTACACGATCGTATACCCCGACCTAAACGATCAAGCACCCAACTATACGATAGTCTTCCCTTTCTCCCACTCGCTTGTTCTAGTACACGATAGCCTTTCCTCCTCCCCTCTACTAATTCCATCAAAGTCCACCCTTTGGATTCTCACTCTGAGAATAATGAGGGCTTCAAGTGGTGGTATCGTTCCCATTTCCTTTTTTTTGTGCACTGATGCGTTATTTTATGCAGTGAAATAATGAAAGGTATTGCGGTGATGGAAATTGCGTTGTGCAACAAGTTTTCTCAGCAGAATCCAAGTATAAATCCTACTGAGTTTCCTAGTAAGTCCAGGGTCGAACTCAGGGACTAAGGAAAACAATATACAGTGATAATTTTTAAGATGACTTTGCGGTAACCAATAAATCAAAGAGTTGTTGGGTTGTTGTTTGCGATAAAAAAATGTATGCGTTAGAGTTAAGAAAAGAGTTAATATTACGGAAGATGCGATGAATATGCGGGGAACGGGTTGAGAAGGGGTTTAGCTAACACTTCCTAGGATTACGTTCATGTTATGCGATCATGCTACACACATACAATAGAAAATCATCTCTAATGCAAATGTTACGGCTTCTAGTTTTAGAACACATGCTATATATGTGATAAGTCTATAGGACCTACACATAAGCCTCTATTCTTGTCAATGCGATGACACATACACATACAAAGCGACCACATAATATCATACAAAGCGACCACATAATATCTCTAAGTCCCTATCTCTTACTTATGCATACCTAATCTTGCTCTCTCGAGTCTAGATTCTAACCTAGCTCTCTCAAGTCTTAGGTTCTTTCTTTAGACTCTCTCTCTAGTAGTTCTAAAGGGGTGTTGGGCGTAACATAAGATAAGATGATCGCATGCAATGAAGATCCTAGGTCGTGCTTTTAAGAGAGTGAACAGATGTAGATGAGCAAGTTCCATTTTATAGATATGTAATTGAATTACATAATAACAATGCGGAATAACAATAAAGAGCCTAGTAGCAATCTCTTGCTTCCCAAGGCTTTTACACTGTTCTTCTCTACTCTGCTCAAAAGATAATCTTGCTCTCGCGAGAGTCGCCCCTCTCTCTGCTTTTCCACACCTTCTGGGTTCCCTCTCGAGCTGACCAGAGTGATCTTCCAGTGTCTCTTCCCTTCTCTCGCTCCGCCTTCTAAGTAAAAGAAAAACTATGAACAAGGCTACTTCTATCTAAGGGAAAATTATCTAACTGTCGAACTGGACTAACTAGACGAACTCCTTACTGAAGGTGGCCTCTGGTATTTATAGAGTTTCTGGGTGAAAGGCTTCTTCTCTCATATCATCTCACTGATGGGATGGCATTAATTCTCTGTCTGATGTGCCGAATATTTGTCAATGAAAAATTAAGTGTATTTGCTACAGTAGTTCGTTAACGGCTTGTCAACTTAATTCATAATCGACCGTCATCAGCTTTCTGTCCCATCGTGATTTATTACGCTTTTCACCCAAATGTGCCCACCAAAGTTACGCCGGCTCTATGCGGCAACCTTCTTGAGTAGATATTTGCGAGCGCAAATGATCGCATAGCCTTGCGTTAACGCAATCTCTTGATGCGCTAAGCCTTTGATTTCTTGTGATCGCATTTTCTGCCTTGCGTCAACACATATTCTGCACAAAAATACATAAGTTAACTGTTTTCATGCGATGGACGCATGCGACTGCAATATTGTGAACTTAATGCTTTTGGACGCAAGAATGTATATTTTTATTAACGCAAGCCTACATTGTTTTATAACTTAGCACTGTAATAACATGCATTTTTGCCCGTTATCACACCTCCAAATTTAAACAATGCTTGTCCTCAAGTATAAGCTAAAGATTTCCTTTAAAAAGTCGACCACAATCTCTTTTCCTAGATTTCTCAAGGATGCCTTATTCAAATCCTATACACCAACATTTTCTTAATTTTTATTCAAATCTCTTCTTAAAATATTTCTAAAATTTAGGGACCGCAAGTTTAACCTTCAAAAAGACTATACTAGATTCCAGAACCTCGCATGATTTTTTTTTTTCATTGGGGTGTTGAATGATTTTTTTTATCCTTGCGTATTTTAGACATTATTTTTTCTCTTTTGACCTTATGTTGATCCAAGTGCCTCGCCTTTGTTTTGGCTTGCCCCCACGTGTGTCATGTGGACATCCAACTATGAGCAAGGCACTCTTTCTCAAACTAAACTCATGCCCATTTGGCAGTGGAGTTGCGGTCATTTATTTATCCGTTGATCACGATTTCTACCTTCGTTTTGACTTGCCCCCACCTGTGTCATGCGGACATCCAACTACGAGTAGGATCCGATCGCAACATTTGTTTTTAAATAAGCAAGTCTAAAAATAGCAAGGTCGAAAATGAATACCGCACCCCCAAATTTAAATTGCAGCAATGTCCTTGTGCCAAAAGATTGAAAGAAGTCATGCGATGTTCTTAGGAAGTTTCATAAAGGGTCAGTTTGAAAGAAAGCTAGCAAACCACTAACTTTTAGAAATATTTCATGAGGTGACTGTCCTAAAATTAAATTGATTCTAGTGTATATGAAAAAATAGAAGCATGTGTTTCATCATTGAAATCATAATTGGCAAAGAGAAATCATGTGGTGACTTACTAAATTGATCAATGTTAAATGATTGCGGTAACCAAAGAGGATGCGGTGATAAAAATTTCAAAATTAAAATGTGATGCGATAGTGCAAAATTTGGAATAACGTCAAGGAAAGATACAACCCCCAAATTTGCGTTGTTGCCCGCATTATTTGTTGATGCATCCTGCTTTGTGGCAATCTACTTTCTTTGGATTGCAGTGACGAAGTAAAGTAGTTGCGTCTTCGTGTAGCGCCTCTGCAATCGTTTACCTCGATCGGTTGCAAAGAAAACATTGAGAGGGCCAAATAATCATAAAAAAACAAAGTTAAAAAGATCGTTCAACACGATCGCATTATTATTATTATTATTATTATTATTATTATTTTAAGCAATAAACAACTATGCGATAACAGATAATCAACAAGGTAATGAGAGTTCATGAAGCATTGATACGAAACAAAAAGGATATTCAAAAGGATTGCGTCTCTGATAAGGTTGAGTCGCATAGTAACTCAGGGACTGCTTATTTCAAGCTGGATTTTTCACGTCCACTGTGGCTTTTTCTTCTTTCCTCGATCTTCCGGAATCTTGTTTGCCTTAATATAGAGTTTTTCCTTATTGATGTTCATTATGATTTCCCCCTTGTACGCATCAATTTTAGCGCGACCGGTCAAGAGGAATGGTCGTCCCAATATGATGGCCGCATCTTTGCCCGCTTTATAATCCAAAATGATGAAGTCTACTGGCAAGATGAATTTATCAATTGAGATT